>NC_053159.1:25559375-25862500 GCF_016835505.1 Polypterus senegalus
GCCGGAGACTGGCTGGGGAAACTTAGTCTACGTGGTCAATTATCCTAAAGGTACGTATTAAATCATTAAGAAATGAACCACTAGACATTGTTGTGAAATGGAAGCCTCCTACCGAGACGGCGCTAACCCGCCATTTGAGTTGATGGTCTAGTTGCCCTGAAGACCGACATGTGCAAGTTAAGACAATTCCGGAGTGTTGTGGAAATCAGCCATTCGGTACACTAGATTTGTAAGGCTGCCATCACCATAGAAATACGATCGGCTGTTTTATACGTTGTGTCCACGTGCTAAATTCTTTTATGCAAAGCACAAGCTTTATACCGTGCTTAAAACTGTCCCTGTTGGTGCAATGTCAGAACTGCTTAATGAACTGTGGGTAAAGTTGGATCAACTTCAGAAATACTGTTTGTCGCTGCTAAAATCGCAATATCAGTAAAACGTGTTTTATTTTAGTGTTCTAAAACGGTGCGACAGATCAGAACTGCTGAATCTAATATTTTTATTTTGTTAGATAACAAAAGGAAAATGGAAGAAATTGATGCAGCATCAGCTGTGAAAGTAAAACGTGCAGTGCAGAAAACGTCTGATTTAATTGTTCTTGGTCTACCATGGAAGACATCTGAACAAGATTTAAAGGAATACTTCAGCACCTTTGGCGAAGTGCTGATGGTTCAGGTAATACCGGTTTCAGTACTTGATACATGCTGAAGAGAAGTTGTCTTGAGGTTTATCCTTCTATCATGGTAACATTTGTCTTTAAATATTCCACCTAAAACTTTTTTTTTTTTTTTAAAATATGGTTCTTGCCTGATGTACTTCATAGTGGTGGCTGGAAAAAAAAATTTTGTGGAGAAAGGACAAAGATTCCAGTGAAACTGGACAGTGGTAAAAGGTGCAGGAAAAGCATCCATGGTTGGGATTCTTTAAGTGTGGCATAATGTTGGGTATCTGTTCACATGCACAGAACATGTGGAATAAAATAAATTACTTTTTTTTCTTAATTTTGTTCTGTTAATTCTGGGGAAATGTTAAATATAAACTGTAAAGGCACAATCCTACAAATTGATTTAGAATTCAAGATCTGTCTCTCCCACTCATTCATTGGTCAAGAATCCTGTCTTTGGAGAGGCAGATCATCAAATCTTGTGTAATTTTTTTTTTTTTATGTGCTCTGTGCATATAAATGGATACTTGACATGGACTATGCGACAAGTTTCCAGAGAATCCTTTTCTGTGGGTATTTGTCGTTGGTCACAGTTTGAGTCTTTATGTACTTTCTCTATGAAAATGAGGTATTTGTGTCTGGTCAAATCACCACTGCAAACTACATGGGTAAGTAACATCTGCAGAAGTGTCAGTTTTAACTGGAATATTCCTTAACTTTTTTTCTCTTGACTCTGCAGGTTAAACGCGATATAAAAACAGGGAACTCCAAGGGCTTTGGCTTTGTCAGATTTACAGACTACGAAACACAAGTGAAAGTTATGTCACAGCGACACATGATAGATGGAAGGTGGTGTGATTGCAAGTTGCCCAATTCAAAGGTAACTTGTGCACTGTGTTTAATGGAATCTCTAAATTAGTGGGCAGATTGGCCTTAATTTTTTTTTTTTTTTCTCTCCCATTTATTTTTTTTTTTTATTTAAGCAAAGTCCTGATGAGCCTCTAAGAAGCAGAAAAGTGTTTGTTGGTCGTTGTACAGAGGATATGACTGCTGAGGAGCTGCGACAGTTCTTTATGCAGTATGGGGAAGTTACTGATGTCTTCATACCCAAGCCCTTCCGAGCTTTTGCGTTTGTCACCTTTGCAGATGACCAGGTATTTTTAAGTTTAAATATCACAGTTAACATCTTGATGATCAAATTTGGTTGTTCTGCACTGCTATATCAACTATTAATGCAAAGTATGTTTTTAGCTGTGTCATTTTAATAGTGATAGAAATAACAATTTGATTGTCCGTTGTTATCCATGACTGAGTATGAAATCTTGTGCACCCATATGCCTGTGTCCTCCCCTTATTCCTTAACTCTGATTAGTTGTTTGCTTCTTGGTGAATGCCACTTGTTTGTGTGTCTAGTGTTGCTATGATTTTCTATGTAATAGTGTTCCAGCTTCAGCAATCCAGTACTCAAACCTTACTGTAGCCTTCAACAAAGTAAACTGAACAAGGTTTTTTTTTTTTTCCTGTATCAACAGTTATGAATCAAGTGCAGATTTCCCATTATCCTTATCCATGTAACCCTCACAACTGAGAGACTCCACTCTTATGGGTGATTTTTATTAAATCTGGAAAGCTGAGATTTTGTTTCCTTTTTTCACAGGTTGCCCAGGCTCTTTGTGGAGAGGACCTAATAATTAAAGGAGTCAGCGTCCACATCTCGAACGCCGAGCCTAAACACAATAATAGTAGGCAAATGATGGAGCGAGGGGGGAGATTTGGTAACAATCCAGGGTTTGGGAATCAGGCCGCGGGGTTTGGAAATAGTAGGGGTGGAGGTAGCGGGCTAGGCAATAGCCCCAATAACAACGTTGGGGGTGGAATGAATTTTGGTGCTTTCAGCATTAATCCTGCAATGATGGCTGCAGCACAAGCCGCTTTGCAGAGTAGCTGGGGTATGATGGGCATGCTAGCAAGTCAGCAGAATCAGTCTGGGCCCTCTGGCAATGCTCCAGCAGGCCAGGGCAATATGCAGAGAGATCAGGGTCAGGGTTTTGGCTCTGGCAACAATAATTATGGTTCAAATTCTGCAGGATTGGGTTGGGGAGCAGGTTCGAACTCTGGCACAGGCAGTGGGTTTAATTCAGGGTTTGGTTCCAGTATGGAATCAAAATCTTCTGGGTGGGGAATGTAGATAGTCGCGTTTTTTTTTTTTTATATAAAGCATTTTGTTTATAGATGGTAAGTATTTTGAAAGGTCTTTGCAGGATTTTTTTTTTTTTTTATTGTCCATAGTAATGGAAATATTTTTGCCCATTTTGTAAGAACTGAATGTCTGCACAATTCTTTTAGAAGATTTAAATGTGCAAGAGTGTCTGAAAGTTTCTGTGTTTGCCAGGTTAAAAGCAACACTAACTGTTTGAATTCTCCACCCCTGCGAAATTGAGTTTGTGGCAAACTAGATTCTCTGCATGCCTTGTAAATAATTTATTCCACAGACAAGCAGTTAACCTGCATGGTTGTATTCCTTTTTAAATCCAGTACTCCCCACCAGTCAGTTTTTCATGTTTTGTATGTAGATTGTCGGGTTTCAAATGTCGTATAGTGGGGTGGTTATTTTTTTTTTTTTTTCCCAAGTTTTCTCTTTTTTTATGGAAAACACTTCATTAAAATCTCTCTGCAGTTCATCTCTTTTCCAACATGGCTGGAAGACACCCATCACTGGCAGCAATGTTCGAGCGATCTCAGTATCATTACCCTTCTCATGTCTAATGCTTTATGCCATCCAAGAACACCGCTTCGCTCCACGTATTCTGTTTAGACGGTGGGTGTTGCATTTATCTCCACTATTTCATGGAGTCATATCTGAGCGATTCTAACGCAAGTTTGTGATGTGGAGACGAGAGTTTCTTGAAGCTTAATAAGAACCTTGAGTGGAATGGATTGTTGGTGCCACGAGTGAGAGGATGGTATGAGCGGGCAGAGCAAAAGCACGTGTGGAAATAACCTGGTTGTGGCCATTTATTATTATTATTTTTTTTTTAACTTTTATTTTTTTGAACTTTGCGAGATGTGACTCTTCCCTGTGGCTTTGGTGAGAGTGTGATCGGAGCAACAGTTGCAAGGAAAGTACGAGTGTTTCTTCATCAGAGGACGTCCATTATCTGTTTGAGACTCTAGGGATTTTATTCTGCTCGAAAGGAGAACGCAAAACACTTTAGTTTCAAATGTGGAATGTGTTTTTAGCCACCATCACTCTTTGTATCTTGTTATTTCTTGATGTGAATGCTGTTTGGTGTGTGCTTTGTTTTCCTGTTACTGATCTGTAAGTGTGGAAATGTGATTTGGTGGTGGAGTCTGTGATGGGCGCACTGAGTTTAGTGTGTCTCAAGGAAGGAGGGGTGAAAGTTTTTAAGAATTCCTTTAAGGCAATTGTTGCTTTTGTTCAGTGTTCTGTGTTTGAATGCATTTTATAATTTGTCAATGAAGGGAATTCTCAAAATAAAGTACATTTGATTAGGATATGTATATAACTTTTGGTGTTTCTTGAGTCCAACACAAAAACTTATTTAATTCACATATCTAGGGATCTCGGCTAAGAAGTGATCTCCCCTCACCTTTCAACTGCGGACCCCGGTTCACAACTGGACCAGGATGAAGTCTGTTTTCTGAAGGCTGTTTTGAAGACCCAAGCACTAGAAAAGCAGTGGTGGTCAAAATAACTAGCCAACAGTGGACTGAAGCCTGATTGTCTCTTTTAGAGGTGTAAACCTCACACTTCAGACTTTGGGAGCTATCCTTGCATTTTACACATTCATGGACAAATGGAGTTAAATTATACCTGAAGCCATTTAATTTCCTTTCAATAAAAATTTAAATCATGGATGCTGTGTACAGGGAAGGGGTTCTTTTATTAGTGGTATTTCCCACTCTTATCCGGTAGTCTTAACTTTGTTTTGTTAATGGCCACAGTGTCTCCTCTGCAATGTGAAAAAGCTTTGAGAAACTCTTTACCCTTTGCAGCATTTGGTGCTTTGGTTCTTAAGACAAGCCCATGAGATGGGTGGGTTAGCTCCTGAGGAGCTGCAGCTGATAGGGGAAACCATTTACACAACTTTCTCAAATTGACTTTTTTGATGTAATTCATTCAATTGCTGCACAATTTGTGTTCTTAAATGTTATGTGGTGATTGATTAAACATAGCTTGAGATTTTAAGTATGTTAAGCCTTTCTTTTTCTCTACAGTTTTAAGCTTGGTATAGAGTCATGAAACTAAAAATGTTCAAGGGTGCTGAATTTTTATGTTGGCTCACACAGATAATTTTGGTTCTTTTTCTACTGATAAATTATAGATTGAAGTTTCCTGCTTAGCAAAAAAATGCTTTTCTGTCTATCCTGATCCTCCTAGACCCAAATTGTTACTTGATTCACTCTAAAGATTCAAGGAAGGCTTTTTTTTTTTCTTTTTTCCCTTTTTTTGTTTACATGTGATTTGCACTTGTAATACTAGATACCTGGATAGTCAAGTGATAAATTACTCTTTGAAAGTAGGCTACATTATTTTAGCTCTTCCCCATTCACATTTGTAATCCGTGTGATCTAAGATTCTGTATCTACAAGGTTAAATGTTACACCATGCCAATTGCCTTTTAATGCAAGGTTGCTGTGGGGGTTTTTAATAGTACAATCAAATGTTCTGGTCTGTAGAGGGATTATCATTTTGTTTCTATAGAGTTTCTATTAAATTTTTCTGCCTTTTATTAAATTGCTTTGTTCCTCAAATGTATTCAACTACTAGAAATGAGATTCGTCTTAAAAAAAAAAAAAAAGTAGTTGTAATGAATTCGGAGGACCTGAATGAAGTACTAGAAAGTGCCTTTTAAGCCCTTCAGAGAGCAGGTGTAGTTACAGGAGCATCTTGTATTATAGTTACTAGATTACTAGTTTGACTGCTGGAGTAGTTGCCTTAAAAACTGGTTGTAGCTTTGAAGCACAACTGTACTCCACATCAAGAAAGAAACCTTGTATCAGCTCCATGATATTGAAAGACAAGCTTGAAACCTTCAACTTGGTTTCACTTGGTGGTAGTCTTGTTTGATATTGCAAAGTGTTTTTGTGTAGGAATGTTTTCCATATATATGCCTACAGTAATTTTATTAGATGTTACTTTTCATATATGATAAACTACCTGAACTACATGGAAAAGCAAAAAGCATTTAATTTTTTTTAAGCAACCTATGAAAAGTTTTCCTAACACATGAAAACCACTAATACGTTTTTAAATGAGTATGGGCACAGGCTCTTGATTTGACACTTGTATATGCTTTTATTGGGTGTTCCTGTTGGAGGAGCATCCTGTGTATTTTCTCTTACGAAACTGTTGGTGTAGGATGGTGATTTTTAGCTTAAATCCTGTACTTGGCTCTATTTCCATTGGACTCTGCACTCTAAATGAAGGTTCTATCTATCTTGGGTGGTAGTATGTGTAGAATGTAATTATTTAATTATAAAGTAGCGCATTACGCTAATTCTCCCTTTTATTGGGTGTAAGGCAGAAAAAAGTTTTCAATTGCATGATGTCTTTCAGCTTAGTCTCCACTGTGATGTAGGAGGTGAGCCCACATGCTTGACAAGCATTGGTATGGGATTTTAACCTAGACCTCTAGAATCGGTGAGGCAGCAGTACTAACACTACTACAGTTCACCCCAGTGAGAGGGGCATCATTTTCTTTATTTAGCCATGAATGAACTTTTTAGAATCCGAGTCTTGAGAGACCTACCCCCACCCAACATTCGTTGTCCTGTATCAGCTTTTTCTTAATTTGTGTGAGTGCCAATGGGTACTTCTTCCTGTAAACAATGTATGTTCTTCAGAGTTGTGACCTTACCTAAATAAATCCCAACATTGCACCAGTAGGTATAGCAAGATGTTCGCACAAGAAGCAAGGCCAAAATAGTTTTTTGGGTTTTTTCCTTTTTTTTTTGCTCTTTCGGGAGTACATCTCATTTTCCCATATTTCTGTTTGAAAAGGATTTAACTAACTTTTTCAGGTTTGTTTGCAATTGCTTTCAGTCTTTTGCACAGATTTCCGGTCTGTTGGAAGATTGTGTAGTTTTTAATTTGGGTGAAATTCTTGGAATTTATACAAACGTTTAGAAAGTTACCAGCAGGTAGAAATTGGTTACAGCATAGATATGTTTATACACGTTACTTTTAAGTTCTACACTGCCACACTTGTGTAAGACTGCAAGTCACTTCACCCTTTTTGGTAAAGGGTATTAATTTTTTGTTGTCATATTTGATAATTAGTGGCAAATATTTGAAGCAGATTTCATACAGTAGAATGCAGCCAATACAAAAAACTGAATGGTGCATTCTGAAAAACTGTGGCTGATGTAGGTTTGCGCTGAAAGTGGCCTATAGACAAGGTTGTGGCACATTAGTTATGATACTCTGTCCCATCCAACATACTCAATTTCTACAGCCTAGTTGTTAACATTACTTGACGTGGCCAGCTCTGTTCTGTCTGGCATCTTCCTTTGGTAGATTACAACCTTCACATAACTGCTGCATTGAAGTGCATGTTTGTAGCTGCTGGCTACTACGACATGAACCTCATTAGCAAATGTAATCAATTCCATTGTTTATAGGCAAGTCTAGATAGCTTACCATTTTTATATCTAGGCCATCTCCTTGGTTTGGCTTGTGTTAAGCTGAAGATGCTCCAGTATTACAGTACATTGGCCAGAAGTCACCTACCTGTCCACTTCCTGAACATTCCATGATTGCAAAGCCTTGTTGGAAACTGCTAAAGTTAGTATGTCACACAATTTCATGAATCCTGACTTACAGAAGATGGCTGGCAGTGTGTCTGGGAGTTGGGCAGCTTATTTTTAAAAAAGTAATTTATCATTTTAAATACTTGAATATTTGTTACCTCCTGTTTTCTGCTGTAATCATAATAGTTGATGCACCACTATCCTGGACAAAGCCTAGTAGAGCTACTCTTGGACTTGTGCTAGGTTTATGTTTTAGGTCAGACTACAAACCATTCTCCCGGACCAGGCCCACCCAACACAGCATGATGTGTAACCAAACTTACTATTAGTCTTGTTAATGTTTTCTGGCACAATGTAGACAACTGGGACATCGGTCTGCGTTGAGGTGGGCTTTAAAGTTTCAGGTCCCATTTTATTTTTTACTTTAATCATTTTATAACATCTTTACATTTAAGCATCTGCTAAAGTCTGAATTGTTCAAGGCTGTCTACCTGCTTGTTAGGTACATTTGATTTACATTATTAATAAAACTGGAAGCAGCGTCTAGGCCGAGCCCAGAGATTTTCACGTTAGTAGCCTTGAATCTCACTTTTTGTCTTTCTTTGATCGTTCGCCCTTTGTGATGTACCTCAACCTGCCATAGGGGGCAAATGTGTTGCTTCCCAGCAGTATTCAAACTCGGGTGCAGCAGTGGCTGCAGGTTTTCATTCCAATTATTTTCTTAATCAATAACCAATTACAGCCATCTAAATGAATACTTTTTAATTATAATTTTTAATTTTGATGCAGAGATATAGTCCAGGTATCGCGCTGTCTTTGTTTTAATCTAATTGTATTGGCAATGGCCAAATCAAATGTAATGAAGTAGAGCTCAGAGATAACTTCATGTTTTAAATTTGAATGCCAACTCTGCATGTAGTATTTGGATCTAATGTGTGATTAGTGCCACTGACAATCTGGCAAAACCTTACTGTGTTTAACAGGTGAGTGAAACCTTTGCTGAAAGTGTCAGTCCCCACATATAAGTGGCTATTAACATACCCCTTCGGCACACCATGACCATTATTTATAACTAAAGCAGATAAAAGGCCAATGAACAATGGTCTGTAGACTAGGACTCCAATTGTGTTAGGGTCCGTTTTAACCTCTTAATACGCCACTTTGCCAACATTTTTAGCAGAGGTTTGTATTTCACCCAAGGGGCACCTCCTCATCCTTGCCTACTAATTTAGGGAGGAATTAAAACACATTTGGTGAAGCTTTGGGGAAAGATTAACTAAGCCAGGCTTCATTATAAGAAGACAAGTCAGATTGTATTCTTAATATTATGTTGTTTAGCAAAGCAGCTTTATTTCTAAAATAACAAACGGCTGCAACGATGGTTTTAAACTGGGATTATACTATTTGTTTTAATTTAAATTAACGTATCACTACAGCTACCCCAAGTGGAGGCTCTGATTTTAACTTGTAGTCTAATTATACTCTTTATCCTCTAGTCATTAATTTATTTAGATTTGGTTTCATTTCAAAATTTATAAGATGTCCCACCATAGGGATTCTTGGTCGTAGCTACGAAATAACAGGTAGGATAGACAACTGCAATTAATGTCAGAGAACCAGCCTGCCGCCTCTGATTATACTGTACCAGACGATGAAAATTTTGCTTCCTGCATACTTTTGGTATGTATCTCATGGATCGTGGCCTGCTGATCACAAAAATCACCTTTAAAAAAAGTGAGGCACATAAATTGCTTGCCAGCCCAAAAGTATTCTTCATATATAGCTTAAGTGGGAGCAGCCAGAAGAAGTTAAATGTGGAAGGTGAAGGATGTCGATATCTGAGACGGATGTTAAACTCATCCTGGCACTGAGGGTTCTCATAGAGCATAAATGTGAATATCGGCAGAGTTTCTTTGCAGCTTTTGTTGATTTTCGTAAAGCATTCAACTGAGTTGATCGAGCTGCCCTGTGGGACATCCTGAGGGTTCGCAGGATTCCTTCGAGGTTACTGGATATCCTGGCCGGCCTGTACACTGGTACTGTGAGTGCTGTGTGGAGCGGAGGCAGGACCTCTGCGTTTTTCCCAGTTGATTCTTGGGTTCGTCAGCGGTGTGTTTTTTTTCTCCTACCCTGTTCAGTGCTTGCATGGTCTGGGTGTTGGGCAAAGTCGTGGGGCATCTGTTGGTGAAGAAAGATTCACAGATCCTGACGATGCTGTGATCTTTGCGGAGTCAATGGAGGCTCTGATCGGGCGCTCGAAAGACTGAGTAAGGAGTCTGAGTGTCTGGGCTTGCAAGTGTCCTGGATAAAAACCAAGATCCAGGCCTTTAATGACCTCTTGGGCACAGCCATCAGCAGTGTGTCTGTCTATGGAGAGAGTGTCGACCTTCTCGAGAGGTTTAATTTCCTTGGTAGTGACATTCACTTCTTGGGAGAGCATGGGGGTCATGAGGTTGTTGGAAAGCGGTGTGTGGCGCCCCCCATATCTATGCAAAAGGATGAAGGTCCAAGTCTTTAGAGTCCTGGTGCTTCCTGTCTTGCTATATGGTTGTGAAACATGGATGCAATGCAGTGACCTGAGACAAGACTGGACTCCTTTGGTACTGTGTCTCTCCGGAGAATCCTTGGGTACCGTTGGTTTGACTTTGTGTCGAATGGGGAGGTTGCCAACCGGGATCCAGAACTGTTTGGTCGTGTAGTGGGTGCAGCAACACGCTGTACCAGTGCATGCTCCTTGATTTGTTAAATTCAACTTTTCTGAATTCCAGCTGTTTGAGTTTCCTTACTACTTGAAATGACCAAGAGGTCTCACCTTACATCATTATGTCTTGATACTGAGTCTGGCACTTGGACAGCGGGTCTGAATCAGAGGACCTCAGGAGGGCTGCAGGATGTCAAAATAATAATAAAATAATCACTAAAAATCAAAGTTCAGCAGGGTTGTTTAATTTGAGGCCTGCAGATCTTTTTTAAAGCGACCACTTAATCAAAATTGAAAACATGTGGCCTGCAATGACTGTTAGTTTTCTGAAAGACGCTTTTTTAACATGCGTTTCATTTATTGATTATATCCGTGTGTAGTTTAGCAGGATTATATATAATGAGAGATTTTGTTCTTTAGCTTTTAATACATTTGCAAACTTTTCTGAAAACAAGTTTCTCAGTTTGTCTTATGGAGTGTAAGTTGATGGGCATACGTGGAAAATATATCCATTTAAAATTGAATCTGCAACAATAAAAGGTATGCAGAAAGTGAAGGGCTCCGAATACTTTCTGAATCTCATGTATCTGATCATGAGTGAATGTGCAGACTGGTATTTGAACCCAGGACTTCTGAGATATAAGGCAGCTGTTTTAAGCCTTGCATGGCGATCAAAAAGCACAGCAATCCCCTGATCTGGTGACGGCCTCTGATGTGAGAGAATCTGCTTCTTCCCCTCAGTGCCAAATGGACGTTCACCAGGAACATCACAGCAGTGCCTTGGATGGTGCAGGGCTGCGCTTTACAGCAGGGGTCCTCGGTCACAGTCCTGGAGGGACGCAGTGGCTGCAGGTTTTTCTTCTAACTCGGTTACTTAATTAGAAAGTAATTCTTGGCAATAATTTAATTTCGTGACTTTTTATGCTTTAACTCTGCCATGCCAAGTAATTCTCATATCTGAGATTTTCTTCCCCTTTCTAAGGATATCATCCAAATGATCTGAAGCCTAAAATGGAGGAGTAAATCTCAGTCCTTCACTTTTTTCTCTTCACTTTCCTTCCAAGTATTTGATTAAACCAAAGAGTGCACAATAAAAACACACAGAGGTGTAAATGGAAACAAGCTAAATGGAGAAATGCTGGTCTCTTCTGTCATTTGCATCTAATTGCTCAATAGGAGCCATTAAAAACAAAGCATATGGCCGTTTAAGACTAAAATAAGCAATAAGAGTTCAAAATCTTAATAAGTGAGACAACTAAAGTGACGCAGAAATGTTACTTGAGCAGTAACTGCTTCTTATTAAGCAATTGGGTTGGAGCAAAAACCGTGATTGAGGACCCCTGATCCTCAGAGTGGCTGCTGGTCCATATGCTGTGCACTACCAGGGCTGCTGGGCAGTGCCACCCATACTTTGCTGCCCACTACTCAAAGTGACAGTGTCCTTGACATCCTTCCACCGCCATTTGCAATCTGTTGGCTTATTGTATCGGGACTGAACTGATTTATTTAGAGGGCAAATTCAGATTTGATGTTGGGATTTAAGGGATGTTCAGAGGAATGATCAGGCTTGGGACACAAGGAGAAAGATCAGACAGGCAATTGGGGTATTTTTGACCCTTTTTAACACTTTTTGCTGTGCACTGAAGACTTCACGGGGCGTGTGAATGTGTTGCATCTCGATTAGCTCATGCAAGTAAGACTTTCATTGCACTCTGTGCACATGACAATAATCCACCGTAATAAAAGAATACGAGTGTAGCTGTGTTTGACCTGTTGCTATGTCCCTGCCATTCCAGCAGGTGGCGCATCACAACCATTTGCATTAATTGAATGCTTTGCACATGTTAAATGACATGGTACTGAATCTCATTACTACAAATGAATGTGATGCACCATCTGTTGGAGTGGCAAACAGTGGGTTTTATTATTAAATATATTCCAAAGAACTGGTGCACTGTAAATGTTAACTCTGAGGTTATTGTTGATTACTTTAGCCACTTTCCTGCTGCAGGAACTTTATTTTCAGGAGACTTCAGTCCGTCTTAGGTGGGTAGCCCAGCTAGTGAGCCTATAAAGCTCTAACCATGACAATGTGTCTGATGTTATGAAGGCGATGGACCTGTCCTGCAATGGTTTTTTGCTTTAGAAAAGGAAAATGAGAAATATTTTAGTATTTCGTAAAAAGTGTTCAAAGAGTCCACAACTGTACTTTTCTACATTCGCAAAATGCAGATACTCCGCTGCAGGCCTGGAAAACCAACTGTATGCTATGGCCCTGTGGAGGAACAACAACAACATTTATTTCTATAGCACATTCTCATACAAATGGTGTAGCTCAAAGTGCTTTACAAGATGAAGAAAGAAAAAAATTATAAAGATTAGGCAATACTAAATAAAGAATAATGTAATGTCCGATGGCTGGGAGGACAGAAAAAACAAAAAAAATCTCCAGAGGGCATAAGAGAACAAAACAAAATCTGCAGGATGTTAAAACTTTGAATCCCTCTTAGTTTAAGGGAGTCGTTTTTATTCTTATCCCCACCCTAACCCTAAAGTTTGTAGAACTGGGCCCTGAGGTTAAGCTGCCACCTCACCCCAGGGCCTGATGTTTGTCCTTGTCCCTTCAAATTTATAGTTGTGTATCCTTTTGTTTCACATCCACCCCTTCTTCCCAACATTCCTTTAGTTTTAAATCCTATTTTAAATAATATTTAACCCTAATTGATTGCCAAAGACCTTGAGTTTCCTTAAAAATATTGGCGCTCAGAGGATTTTTTATTTGTAACCATTATTTAGGTATTTTCTTTTTAGTGCCTAATTTAACATATTTTTTAACACTTACCGTATTTACGTGTGTACCCCTTGCAAATTTTTTTCCCGAAAATTAGCATTAGAAAATCAGGTGCGGGTCATACGCGAGGAAATGTCATTCTGTAATGTTTACTTCTGCTTGGGCTCACTCGCTCGCTCTCTCTAAACGCTTCAATCACAGCACGCGTCGCACACGGGGCAAAACGATTTTTGTGATTTTCTTTGTAAAAATTAGGGTGCGCATCTTACACGAGGGCACATGGTACACGAGTAAAAACGGTAATAACCCTGTTTTTAATGTCCTTTTAAGGTTCAATATTCTTATAAAATTATAGTCCTTATTTGTTTCAATTTTTAGGTAATTCTATATTTGACCAGTAAGGGGCGCTGTTTTTTTTTTTTTAAACCCTCTTTTTGAGTCATTGTTTTTATTGCAAAATTAATTGGATTTTATAAGGACATTAAATTATTTATTTAGCAGGGTTAGATGGTGGTTTTTATTAACTTGGAAGTCTCTTTAAATAAGATTTTATTTTTGGAAATAAGTGTGCCAGAGCATGCCAGTCATGGCCTTATCCCCTAGCCTAACCCTAGCCATGAGCATTCTACCTAAGATCAGTGATCTCAATCAGTCCTCATGGTTTACAGGCTTCATGTGGAAGAATTAGGTGATGATGATGATGATGATGGTCATGTGGACCTTCAGTGTAGGCACTGCATGGTGCTCTCATCAGGTGGTGGTGGTGGCGCAGATCAGCACAACAGAAAACCAGAAAGAGAACAGCAGATTTGAAACAAGTGATTTCAGCGCCCAAAATACAGAAATAAAGGAGAAGCTTTATAAAAACTCCAGGAATTCTGCTGTGATGGAGTTCAGTTTAACTGAAGTGGAGAAATGCTTGCGGCAGACCAGAATAAGCAGTGCAGTGGGACCAGGCGGCCGATCATGTCGGCTCTTAAAGTCTCGCTTTAACTTAAGCAGCTCTCTCCAGTTTCTCATGTGCTTTTTAACTGGTCTCTGACCTGTGGTATCGTACCTAATCTGTGGAAACAATCAGCCATTACCCCGTATTTAGGGTTTCAAGGCCAAGCTGTTTAGACTACAGACCAGCGGCACTTACGTCTATCCCAGTGAAATGCTTCGAACATTTGGTGAAACACACATTTTAATGACGGAGACAAAGTATTTTCAAGACAACAATCGATGTGCTTATTGTGCAAACCAGAAGTGTGGAAGATGCTCTGCTTGTTATCTTACATCAAATCTGCACCTTTCTTGATCAGCCTGGTTCGTATGTCAGAGCACTAGTTTGGGATTTGTCTTCAGCGTTCAACACCATACAGCCTCATATACTGATTGGGAAATTGAACAGTATGCATGCAAACCCATTTATTACACTCTGGATTCTGAACTCTCTTTTAAATCGCTCACAGACAGTTAAGGTTCAGGACACTTTTTCAAGAGTCATTCATTCAAACACAGGAAGTCCACAGGGGTGTGTGTCTCATCACCATTACTGTTTCCTCAAGTGACCTGAGACAGAACAGAGACCACCACAGTACTCCATTGTCAAGTATGTGAAGACATCAGGCTCATAGGACGCATATCTGGGGAGGATGAAAGCCACCATCTAAATCAAGTGGACTGGATGGTAAACTGGTGCAATAAAAACTCTCTCACTCTGAATGTAAAAAAAAGACCAAAGACATGAGATTTGATTTTAAGAGACAGAAATCTGTATGTTCACCTATTGTAGTTCTGGGAGAGGACTGACTGAATATAAATACTTAGGAACTTACCTAGATAACAATCTCAACTGAAATACAAATACAAAAAAAAATATTCTCTAAATTCAACCAGCGCGTATTTCTCCTCCATAAACTCAAACTATTTAAAGTAGACAAGGACCTCCTGTTGTCCTTTTATCGCAGTCTGATCCAGTCTGTGGTCACTTTCAGGTTCATTAATAGTCTGACAAACCAAAACTCAAAAAAGCTCCAGCAGATTACGAAGTACAGTATGCAGCTAAAGGTATTGGGGCTGATGAAGATGATGTGACGAGTGTGTGTGTGTGTGTCAGAGGGCAGGCGATGTTAAAGAAACTGGAAATCGTCTCCACTGACGACAGACGTCCATTACATGGAGAACTAAACTTCGGTAAATCAGGAAGGAGAGTCGCTTTAAAAACCCACACAAATCGCTCCAGAAACTCATTTCTTCCTAGTGCCAATACGCCTTTTCAATAAGAAATAGCGGAGATAATGATTAAGGTGGGCGGCACGGTGGCGCAGTGGTAGCGCTGCTGCTGCTTCGGAGTTAGGAGACCCGGGTTCGCGGAGTTTGCATGTTCTCCCCGTGTCTGCGTGGGTTTCCTCCCACAGTCCAAAGACATGCAGGTTAGGTGCATTGGCGATCCTAAATAGTCCCCACTGTGTGTGTGTGTGTGTGTGTGTGTGTGTGTGTTTGTTTCCTGCCTTGCGCCTCGTGTTGGCTGGGATTGGCTCCAACAGACCCCCGTGACCCTGTTGTTAGGATATAGCGGGTTGGATAATGGATGGGTGGATGAATGTTTGTCGTCAGCCGCAGCTATCAGATGTGAAAGTTGGTATAACTGCTGTTAAGGTAAAACTGACACAGAAATCTAATCTGTAGTTGAAGTCGCACACGATGCTTCTCTGTCTTATGTCAGATAGACATGTTTGCAGATTTGTCCATTTTTATCAACGGGAGGTTTTTAAATTTTAAAACTGTGTACCTTTTCACGATATCTCAATGAAAACTGAACTGCCTTGATGGAAATCCTTGAAGAACAAGTACGTCACTTTTCAATGAAATTTGTTCATGGGGTGCCGACTTGTTTCATGTGCGTTCCACACATTATTCGCGAATGCACCTAAAAACGCACTGATGTGAAGAGGCAGACACAGAATTGACGTGATTGGTGTGTGGCAGATTACACGCGTTAATCAACTGCCAGAAAGAACTCAGGCGAACACAGACACGCGAACGGGCAGACCAGGGCCGGTGTTCTGACGAAACATCCTACCCATCGAAATGATCTACTCACTGATACTACGCATGCGCAGACCAAAATTACGCAACTTAGCCTTACTACATTAATGCATTTATTACAGTTTACTGCATAGGTATTTGCTGTCAACATTTTATAAGTTGTATATTTTGCATGTGTGACTTTTAAACTTGTACAGGCCATTGTATCCATGCACGAGTAATGACCGTCTTGTGAAATCTTTGCATCAGGCTATGTCTCTTTCGGGCATTAAATGATGCGTATATAATAAATTGAGAAATGTTAACATTTCCATAAATTTGATAGCCGACTTCTAAATACAACATGTTAAATGATGACATGGTATAACGTTATAAGTTTAATGTTACGACTTACAATAAACTACGGTAGGATACTTCGACAAAGTAGGACAAATCGTCAGAACCCCGGATTAAGACCCTTAGATGCCCTAAACACTAAGTAATTATGGTGCCCACTTACACTAGTAATTCAAAATATTAAAACAATGACAAACTAGAAAATAAAATGTTATTTTATTATCGAAAATTCGAAATTAAACGAAACATACTTATAGTAAGAAGGAAAATAATATTTATTTTTGTATGCTTCGTTTTATTTTTGTCTTAATAATTTTCTCCTACTTTTTTTCCTTGCAAACTCTTTGATTAGATCTTCATAATCAATCTTACGTAACACATCTGTTTCTATACATAATAGAGATAAGACATATAATGATGCCTTGATGCATACTTCTTCTGAGGGGATTTTTAATATATTTCAACCGAGAAAATGAGCGCTAAGCTGAGCAGTTTGTGACCATTAATGTTAAAAATATATAAATTGTTTTTGCTTATAACAGAAAATAACTCTTTCTACGCACTATAAATTTATTTTAAGTTAAATAACAGCTAATTCACGAAACACAATAATTACGTGATAATTTTAATCAACTATTAACTATTGATTAAAAATATAATAACATATTGTTTTGAATTGAATTATTTTCACAATATTTTGACATAACATGGCGTTTAAGGGAATCACCATGAAACGGGAATTCCCCATCGTAGATGACATCATGTGTAAGGCGCCATCTACGAACAGTGACGGCATAGGGAGGTACAGGGAGGCATTATTCATTTTTCATTACATTTTGAAAGTGACTATAAATTTAATTAATTTAATAATTTATGTGATAAATTCGGCCATGAAAGTTTTTGTGGTGCCCCCTTTACTTTAAGCTGCTTACTTTGCTTATATGATTAATCCAGCGCGCAAATCAACGCTGTTACGTTCATCATTAGTCAGGAGCTTTCGTGTCTTTTTTCCATGATAACATGAATTTGGAATGTTTTCTTAGCCATTACTGCAAAAAACAAGATAAGTAACAGATTAAAAAAAGATCACTTTTGGGTTGAGTGTTTAACACTAACGCTCTGGTCGGGTTCAAACTGCAGCCAGTCGCTGCGGCCTGTGATTAAATGTTGATTTTTATTTAACAGTTGAAGACTAGTCCGAATTTCAAAAATAGGAAATAAACCCACACAGCGCCTGTCAAGTCCAATGCTATACCCCCGGGAACACCTGGATCACGAGTCCCAGCACATACCAGACTTACCTGTGGAGGCAGCGGATTTCAACTTACCAATGGACCTGCTGGATACTCCATTAATATGTGACGTTGTCAGAGGAAGACCGCCAGATCTTTGGTGACATTGGATCAGGGGACTTCCACCTGGAGGCAACAAGAAGTTTGGCGGCCCTGATTCACTGACAGAGCAACGCCTGAAAGATCTAAGAGTATGAGAAGGTGTGACATCAGAGCAGGGGTGTCAAACTCCAGTCCTGGTGGGCCGCAGTGGCTGCAGGTTTTCATTCTAACCATCTTCTTAATTAGCGACCAGTTTCTACTGCTAATTACTTCTTTTAATTAACTTGACTCGGGCCCTTTAGTTGTTTCTTTTTCCTTAAATAGCAGCCAAACAATAATGAGACACAAAACGAGCCGCCACATCACACAATATCTGAAAATAAAGAAAGGTGAAGGTCTCAGTAAGGTTGATCTCTCAACTCACCAAAACACTTTGACGATGTTCTTATGAAAAACAGAAAATCAACAGTTTTAGAAATGTCAGCTGTGGCAGAACGAGAGCAACAACAAGACGTGGAATTGAATCACGAGTTTAATTAACAGCAAGAATTGGCTTCTCGTTAAGAAACTGGTTGGAGTTTGAAGCCCCAGTTTAGCTGGTCATCTGTCGGCTCGTTTCACGTCTCATTTCTGTTTGGCTGCATTTCAATGAGGAAACAAATCAATTCGGAGGACTGAATCCTTCTAACAGGGCTATTAAAATGTGAATTAGCAGTGAAAACAGGTCACTGATTAGGAAAAGGGTTAGAATGAAAGCCTGCAGCCGCTGTGGCCCTCCAGGCCTGGAGTTCGACAGCCGTGCCTTAGAGGATCAGGAACCGATAGCACTGAAGAGACCAGAAAGCCATCACAGGGAGACAAAACCAATATGGCAGAATGTGCCAGGGCATCACAGGGGCATAAGTGACTGTAGGGATCCGGGCTAAGGCGAATCGCACGCAGCTTATGAGCAGTAAAAGAACAACCTGTGTACAAACTTAAACTGAGCAAGAGGCCTGGGACCACTGAGAGAGAGGGGTCTGGAGGATTATAGGAAGGTGGGGAGCAAAGAGTAGAGAACAGCTTTCTGATGGGAGAAGAGGAATGAGAAAGTATTACACATAGGAAGTAAAAATATTAGGTTTGAATACACAATGGGCGGTCGAAAAATCGAGAGTACACCTTATGAGAAGGATTTAGGAGTCATAGTGGACTCCAAGCTATCAACTTCCAAACAGTGTTCAGAAGCCAGTAAGAAGGCTAACAGAATGTGAGGTTATATAGCACAATGTGTGGAGTACAAGTCACAGGAGGTGCTGCTCAACCTTTATAATGCACTGGTGAGGCCTCATCTTGAGTACTGGGTGCAGTTTTGGTCTCCAGGCTACAAAAAGGACATAGCAGCGCTAGAAAAGGTCCAGAGAAGAGCGACTAGGCTGATTCCAGGGCTACAGGGGTTGAATTATGAGGAAAGATTAAAAGAGCTGGGCCTTTACAGTTTAAGCAAAAGAAGATTAAGAGGTGACATGATTGAAGTGTTTAAAATTATGAAGGGAATTAATACAGTGGATCGAGACTTGTATTTTAAAATGAGCTCATCAAGAACACGGGGACACAGTTGGAAACTTGTTCAGGGTAAATTTCGCACAAACATTAGGAAGTTTTTCTTTACACAAAGAACGATAGACACTTGGAATAAGCTACCAAGTAGTGTGGTAGACAGTAAGACGTTAGGGACTTTCAAAACTCGACTTGATGTTTTCTTGGAGGAAGCAAGTGGATAGGACTGGCGAGCTTTGTTGGGCTGAATGGCCTGTTCTCGTCTAGATTGTTCTAATTCTAATTCTAATTCTAAAAAAGAGAAGGGAGGATGGCGGGGTAGAGGGGACATGAGGGAGACACCATGCGCCCGAACGCTGAATGAAGCTGTAGGCAGTAGAAAAAGGTAGAAGAAGGAATGCCAAAGCGAGACTAGAGACTGTCAATCTGTCACCCACCGCACTGATGGCACCCTGCCTCCAAGCCGGCAGAAGACGACTCAAGATTATTAAAGACAGGTGAAGCGCGTATGCTGGTTGGGGGTGTTTCTCAACTCACGTTTAGTTTCATACTAAGTGTGTAGAGCGTGAGCTTTGATGGACCCTAGGCGGACTTCGTGGGTCCTGAGTTGAAAATGGCATTTGTAGGGTGGTACGGCTGCTGACTGAAGCAAAAGCCAAGCTGTAGGGATCGGAGGGCCGACGCAAGGCCAAACTGGACTAATCCCACGCTAGCCCAGTGACACAACTCTACATCGGGTGAGGACACGCTGGATCAGAAGAGCACGTTTCGGCCTGGGCCTCCTGCCACTCCTGACCAAAAGGAGACAGGAGGACACAAGGGAATTCATGGAGCTGACGAAGTTGATTCTGGAGACAACATCCGTCTTCACAGTGGCCAGCAAGCAAATGAAAAGTCTTTGTGATGTCTGACCATCATACAAGTCTTCCTTATAACCAACCCCATGTGCATTTCAGTTGTGCTGTTCCCACATCATAAAGACAGGCTGGTGGGACGACTCATAACTAATGTGAGTTACGGTTCATCCTGTGTCCCACCCAGGCTTAGTTCAGACAGTGTCCTCCATGCTGCTGGGAGAGCCTATGGAACCTGGTGACCATTAGAATGAAGGGATGAGGAAAATGGACAAATTGTAAAAGTTGCTGTCCAGTAGCAGTAGTGCTGACCACACTGTCACGTGTGCAGAGGACAGTGAGATCTTGACAACTTGCATGTCCAGCCAACCTTCAGCACATCCCCAACAATCCTGCGTCTTGTCAAACTCCACTCCATTTGTTCCCGTTTTGTGTTGTTCACCGAGCGCAGGCCCAGGGTTGCTGTGACAAGTTCACCGAAAAACGCAGACCACAAGGTGCCCACTTGCACTTCAGAGTCTGTGTTTTTAAACGTTTTCACTTTATTATTATACATGTACATAGCTATATATCTGCGATGGACTGGCACCCTGCCCGGAGTTTGTTTCCTGCCTTGCGCCCTATGTTGGCTGGGATTGGCTCCAGCAGACCCCCGTGACCCTGTAGTTAGGATATAGCGGGTTGGATAATGGATGGATGGCTATATATCCATTTTAATAAAAAGACAAGTGGCTGTGTGTCTGTCTGGTTGCTAGGGTTAGGAAGACAAATTTAAAAACAAGCAAAACTTTGAACAAAGGGTAAAAAAAATAAAAATGATAAAAAAAGAGCAAATAAGGGTCTAAAAATAAGGAAACTGGCCTCCTCGACCTGTTGTCTGATGTGAGACAGTACTACCAGCAGTGTGGCAGCGACTTTCTTGCACCCGCTTGGGCCACATGAACGAGGTTTATAGCTGTAATGCCAATGACTGGTGACTTTGAGTGGCGGGCAATGGATGAGTGAAGGCAGTGGCGTAGCGAGGGGGGTGCCGAGGGGGCCATGGCCCCGGGCGGCGTATCAAAAGGGGCGGCGGCAATCACCATGATATTTAAATTTAAAAAAATATAGGTATATTTGAAACTGCAAATCGCGCCCGCGCTGATTCAAGCCAAGCAGACAGCGCGGGTGCGGAAAGGGTGGCAGGTGAAGCAGGTGGTGCAATAGAAATTTTCTCAGACGTTTTACAGCGCATTGTAGAGTCAATCTACGACAGTATCTAGTGACGATAAAACCTACCTAAGTGAATTTTCAATAGACAGAGTATCTGCTGAAATTCGAGAAAGATTCCAACAGTTGCAAAATCTAGCGCAAAAATATGATTTTTTAAGACCTGAAGTGATATTGAGCAGGGACGAGCTTAACTTAGACCAAGCTCCTCAAGACATTAATAAAGAAGAATTTCTACTTGAGCGCGTACGTCTACAAGCTTTTGTAGCTGCAACAGACCCAGACTGTAAAAAAGAACTCATTAGGTCCGGCTCTCTGAGTTTATTAAAATATATTATTGAGTCCAAACTTGAAGATGGTTTACCAAACATTGTCATAATGTTGAGAATTTTTTTAACATCTGCCATCAGTAATGCTAGTTGCGAGAGAAGCTTCTCTAAGCTCAAATTAATCAAAAATTATCTCAGATCAACTATGTCCACGTTAAGGCTAACAAATTTAGCTATTCTGGCAATTGAACATGACATACATATTGATATTGACAATTGTATAAAAGATTTTGCTATTAAAAAAATACGAAAAGTAAATTTTTAATCAATAAAAAAATTTAATGCAGCTTTTTTTATTTTGTCTATTTCTTTTTAAGAATAACTAAATAGAGGGGCGGCAAATTTCCGGTCGGCCCCAGGCGACGAAAGCCCACGCTACGCCACTGAGTGAAGGTAACAATAAATCGACACTCACGACGGGAAAACAAAGCCACGACACGACTAGGCCTAGAGTCGATAAACCCGGCCCACCAAAACATTTCAACTATAAAAGTGGTCAGTTCAACGAGTGATGCCATGAGGAGGCAGTGAAAGTGGTGGTGGTCTCCATCTGGCGAGGAAATGGCTGCCAGCGAGGGAACCAGAGCAGGTGCGTATTATTCTACCAGAGCAACTGGACAAGCCGTGTATTAAACCAGTGAAAGGCAGCCTTTTTCGAGGGGCGGCGCACTAAGTCCAAAGATTTTCTTTCGCGGCGCACCTGAGGGACTGCCCATAAATAAAGTCGTGACGACACAATCGTCAATAAAAACAGCTAATTTTACAAGTTTGAAGGACATTTTATTAATAAAGGAATCAAATTATAAATCTTAAATTGAAATAATGTGAACGTTGAGATTGTTTTTCAGCACATATGAGATGGATGCGAGGATCAATTTTCGAAAGACAGACGCGCATTTCCTTGTCGATCATTTGAAGTCTCTCGCGTTTCTTAGACTTCATTTCCGTAAGTGTTCCGTTATCTGTTTTTCCAAGATAAAATATATTTTTTTAAAACATTATCTTTTTAATCAACCAAAAGTTCAAAAACACTAACAATTTAAAATATTTTACAAAAGTTTTCGTGGCGCACTGGCACCGGTTGCCCGGCAATGTAAATTAAACAAAAAACACAAAATCCTTAGATTTCAACGAGTCTGAGATGGGTAGCGCAGCTAGGATTATATACTGTATCCTTGTAAAAAAATGACAGAGATTCGGGAAGTAAAAGTATCGGTGTGTGTTGGCAGACAGTCAATACAGATTCAGGCCTGGGGGGATTCTACTTCATTAATAGAAAACAACAGAAGAGAGGATCACAAGAGAGCAGATGTTACTCAGCTCGACTCTCCAAAGGCCGCTGACTGGGCTGCCGGCTTGTCTTTCATCTGGAAGAGGCCAGCATTGCGGGGTCGGACGAGTATGGAGGATGTTTAACCACAAACACAACGTGAAGTTTTACTAGAGTCAAAGACAGCAGATGGTGTGAGTTTAAGTTGTATACGACAGTTGTGAGGTGCAGGGGGCAGTGTTGGCCTCCGTATCAAAGAGCTGGAGAACGGACAGAGGAGCAAACTAATAGCAGCACGGCGGAGCAAAGGATTGAAAGGAGACCTGGAAGCAGAGGATTATTTCTAGTTAAGAAACTGAAAAGGAAGTCCATGGCATTTGCTGGGCATGGCTTTAGACCACAAGGGTGACGGCTCCTTCCACGGACTCAGACTGGGAGTTACTCAGTTATGGAATCAGCCACATTTAATCTCCAAGTTGTAAAGTGCCCGCCCTGGAGGTTTGTTTCAGATGAGAGCACAAAGGGAAGCAGACTCAGGGTGATGTTGTGCAAATGCTCAGTAGGAAGTGTGGCATCAAAGGCTTTGGACTGGAAACCACAAGGCTGCCAGCTCAATTCCTATTGCTGATGACCTGATCCTGTGCTGTGATTTAGGCGGGCACTGCTGGTCTAACTCAACAAGACGCTGCTCATCAGATGAAAACTTGCACAAGGTAAAGTGCCAGTTCTGCATTTCTGAAGGTGCCTGGCACAGGATTCCTGGCAGTGCAGATGGCTGCCTTCATAACGCCACATCACATTATTCTGGGATAAGGAATGAGAGCCTGTCCTCTGGCTTAATGGGGATTGTGCTCACAAAGTCCTCCTTCTGTCTCCTTCGATTCCCTGCCACAGACGGACAGACAGACAGGTTGGTATTTTATCCAGTGAGCTCCTGGCATTTCCTAGTAACCCATCTCATCCAGGCCACCCCTACTGCGGATGAAAGAGAAGCCCTAGTTAGTATGCCATTATTTGAACAATATTGTCTTTTAAGAATAAAGTCCTAATAGCTTCTGCAGTGCCTGCATTGTTAATGCATCTCGAATTATTAGCTAAACAAAATGAAGAAGTAAGTATGATGGGCACCGACCTGAAGACGCTCTGAATAGCAAGAGAGCCTCTAATGGAAATGAGGAGTGTTTGAGTAAATAATGGACTTGTTTGGAATCAATTTACATTTGTCTCCAATTAGTTCTCGTACATTAACCATTCTGTTGTGCAATTATTGAAAGGTTAAACAACACGTCATAAGCCGTGTGCTATTTAGGTCCATTACTGGAGCTCATGTCGTCTTGACTCAGTAACGAGAAATGCACAGGCTGCCAGGTGGGCAAGCCTGACATGTGCAGCAATTCCAGTGATACCTCACTCCTCTATGTTATCAACTAAAGAGTTCCCAAGCCCACTGGAGGGGAATACTGTCAAAACTTGGCTAGTTACAAAAGAGGGCAACAAAGAATCTGAAAAGATTCATTTCAACAAGAAGCAATGTGAAACAAAAAGAAGCTTCGAGGTGCACAAAAGCACGGATGGCCGTGGCTTCAAAATATGCACACCAAAGAAAAATAAAGCCTAAAAATACACAATCCAGAAGGTCAAGTCAGAAACACAGAGCAAGGATTCAAAATATTCAGAAATCACGAAAAAACAACACAGAATAAACTCAAGAGAACTCACCACACTACAAGCACATTCACAATGAACCGCAAGGGACTGTGGGTTTTCCTTAACCTTACATGGGAGAATACTCATTGAAGCTAAATAATCAACACTATTAACAACAAAAGAATAAATAAAACAGAAGAAGAAGCATGGAGGGAGGATAGCAGGTATAGGAACAGGGATGACTACATACAGGGATAAAGATAGGAATAGATGTAATGACAGGGACATGAAGGCTTTTGACTGCGGTGGGCTGGCGCCCTGCCCGTTTGTTTCCTGCCATGTGCCCTGTGTTGGCTGGGATTGGCTCCAGCAGACCCCTGTGTCCCTGTAGTTAGGATATAGCGGGTTGGATAATGGATGGAGGAATGAAGGCTTTGATGATGTCATTGTGTTGTGTAACACCAGAAAAGAGAAAGTAGAGAGGAAGATGGAAAAACAGAGAAGGGCTTTGGAAGTGTGGCATCCGGCCGGGGCTGGAGCCTGGTCGGGACGCCCAGGAGGGCCGGAGGAGGGCTTGTGCCTCCTCCAGACCGCGAGGAGGCATCTGCCCTGGTTATGTTGGGGGCCTCGGGTAAATGGCTTGGAAGCCCAGCCCTGTAGGGACCCGTGGCCCCGGTGCCTGGATATCCCTGGAGCACAGCACTTCAGCCACACCAGGAAGTGCTGGGGGGAAGACGACCGGGGACACCCGGACGGCTTCCGGGTGCGCAGCCGGCACTTCCGCCACACTAGGGCGTGGCTATGGAGGAATGTCGGGAAGAAGCTGGAGCCCATCCGGGTTCCAATTTAAGGGACCGCCTCCCTCCAGTCATTGGCGGAAGTCGGGTGGAAGAGGACGGAGTTGGAGAGAGGACTGGAGGTGGCCAGGAGAGAGAGGCATTTTGACTGTGAGGCCTGGACATTGGGGGAACGGTGCAAGAGGCACTGGGGAGTGCACTGTAAATAATTGAAAATAAACGTGTGTTGGGTGAACTTACGATGTCCGCCTGTCTGTGTCCGGGTTCCAGTCCACAGAAGATAAATAGGAAGAAGATGGACTATATGAGATCTAATGATGATCAGGATTCAGAAGTTAGCCTGCAGGGAGAGCCACTGAAAAGAGTGGATACATTTAAATATTTGGGATCAAAATGATCAGTGTATGATGATAGTTGTTTAAGATGTGTCTGTCAACAATGACAGGTCAGAATGTTTCACAGCAGAAGGATATCAAGAGTGTCAAAATCCTTAAAGGTCAGTATGAGATTTTCAGTTCTTTTTCCACCTGCACACTCGTCTTTACAGGACAGTGGCCTGCATGTATAAAAGTTCTGTTTTTAGAGGTGATTGAGGCCGTGTGGAAGATCCCAGGGGGCAGTATGGTGTTAGGGAGTCTGACAGCTTGCGGGTAAAAGCTCTCCTGCAGCCTGGCAGATCTGGCCCTGATGCTGCAGGATCTTCTCTTGGATGGTAGAAGTGTGAAAAGTCCATGTGAGGGGTGTAAAGGGTCCTGCTCAATGCTGCAGGCCTTGCGGACACTGCGTTTGTAAAATATGTCCTGTAGTGAAGGCAGAGGCACCCCAATAATGTTCTCTGCTGTCTTCACTATCCTTTGCAGGCGCTTGCGGTCGGATATGTTGCGGTTGCCATACCAGACAGTGATGCAGCTGGTCAGAACACTCTCAATGGTGCCTCTGTAGAACATGGTGAGGATGGAAGGGGAAAGACTTGCTCACTTTAGCTGCCTCAGGAAGTGAAGTCTCTGCTGGGCTTTCTTGATTAGTGATGAGGTGTTTTGTGTCCATGTAGGTTCCTCAGTTATGTGCACACCGAGGAACTTGGTACTCCTAACAGTCTCCACATCTAAACCGTTGATGCTGAGTGGGATGTGGGCAGGATGTGATTTTCTGAAGTCCACGATTATCTCTTTTGTTTTGTCGACATTGAGAGATAGACTGTTGTCTTCACACCATGCGGACAGCCGTTCCACCTCATCTCTCTGTTTCATCATCCCTGCTTATCAGTCCCAGCACCGTCGTATCATCCGCAAACTTGATGATGTGGTTGGTGTTGTGCGTGGCAGTGCAGTCGTGAGTCAGCAGGGTGAAGAGCAGTGGACTAAGCACACAGCCCTGTGGCGCTCCAGTGCTCAGTGTGATGTTGCTAGAAGTATTGCTGCCATCCAAACTGACTCTGTCAAGAAGTCCAGGATCCAATGGCAGAGGGTGGTGTTCAGGCCCAACCTGCTCACTTTTACAACCAGCTTTTGAGGGATGATTGTGTTGAAGGCAGAGCTAAAGTTTATGAATAGCATCCTGACATAT
Source organism: Polypterus senegalus (assembly GCF_016835505.1). Lineage (NCBI taxonomy): Eukaryota > Metazoa > Chordata > Cladistia > Polypteriformes > Polypteridae > Polypterus > Polypterus senegalus. The sequence goes on from NC_053159.1 coordinate 25,586,220, forward strand.
GTGTCGTTTTATCCAGATGTGTCAGGGAGAGGTGAAGGGCAGAGTACATGTCATCCTCAGTTGACCTGTTTGAGCGGTATGCAAACTGAAGAGGGTCAAGGGAGGCAGGGAGATTCAACTTAATGTGTGACATGACTAACCTTTCGAGGCACTTCATTATGATTGGTGTGAGGGCAACTGGTCGGTAGTCATTCAGGCATGTCACTCATGATTTCTTCGGCACTGGTATGATGGTGGTCAACTTGAAGCATGCTGGGACTGACGACTGGCTCAGAGATGTGTTGAAGATGTCTGTGAGGACACTAGCCAGTTGACTGGCACATTCTTTGAGCACATGAAGAGGTATGTTGTCAGGTCCTGCAGCCTTGCATGGATTGACTCTGGATAGAGTCCTCTTCACGTCAGTTATGGAGAGACAGAGTACCTGGTCAGTGGATGGAGGTGTTGCTTTTCTTGCAGGCTCTTTGTTTTGTTCAAACCATGTGAAGAAGTTGTTCAGCTCATCTGGAAGGGAGGCATCACCATCGCTGCTGTGTGGGTTAGGCTTGTAGTTTGTAATTGTCTGAACGCTCTGCCACATACGACGTGTGTCTCTGGTGCTGCTGAAGTGTTTGTTAATCCTCTGCACGTAGGCCCACTTAGTTCTCCTTATAGCGCGAGACAGGTTGGCTCTGGTCACCCTGAGGGCGGCCTTGTCTCCAGATCTGAAGGCTGCATTTCTGATCTTGAGCAGCTTGTGCACATCTCTTGTCACCCAGGGCTTTTGGTTGGCTCTTGTGGTAACATCCTTGGTAACAGTAACATCCTCTATGCATTTGGAGATGTAGCCAGTCACAAAGTCTGTGTACTCCTCCAGATTGATGGAGTCACCATCCATGTCACCATCCATAACAGCCTCCCTGAAAATGTCCCAGTCTGTCAATTCGAAGCAGACATGGAGAGCTGAAACTGCACCAACCTGCCACACTCTGATGTTCTTACGGGCTGGGTTAGTGCGCGTCAGCAGGGACTTGTATGCAGAAACCATAAAAACACTGATATGGTCTGAGCAGCCGAGGTGGGAGCGGGGTAGGGCCTTGTAGGCGTCAGGAGCGCTCGTGTAAACATTGTCCAGACAGCTTCCACCTCTAGTAGCAAAGTTCACATTTTGGAAGAATTTTGGGAGAACTGACTTCAAGATGGCATAATTGTCTCAGCAATAATGAAAAATGCCTCGGGGTGCGTCGTTTGCAGTTTGCTGATGATCTTGTAGTGTTCCGCTAGCACCTGGTTAGCATTTACGCTAGGCGGGAGGTAGATGGCAACCACTATCACACAGCTGTATTCCCTCGGTAGGGACACCTTACCGATAAAACCTCTATCAGCGGGGAGTAGTGTCAGGCAACAGAGGCGGCGTTCGTACACCACTCTCTGTTATAGCAAAAGTTAGACCTCTTATATCACTGAAAGATGCTGAGAAATTAATTCACGCGTTTGTTTTCAGTCGACTAGATTACTGTAATGCACTCCTCTCAGGACCACCCAAAAAGACATAAATCGATTGCAACAAGTGCAGAATGCAGCTGCTAGAATCCTAACCAGGAAAAGAAAATCTGAGCACATCTCTCCAGTTTTGATGTCACTACACTGGTTACCTGTGTCATTCAGGATTGACTTTAAAATACTGCTTATGGTTTACAAAGCCTTAAATAATCTCGCTCCATCTTATATATCGGAGTGTCTTACACCTTACACTCCAAATCGTAACCTTAGATCTTCAAATGAGTGTCTGCTTAGAATTCCAAGAGCAAAACTTAAAAGAAGTGGTGAGGCAGGCGGCCTTCTGCTGTTATGCACCTAAAATCTGGAATAGCCTGCCAATAGGAATTCGCCAGGCTGATACAGTGGAGCACATTAAAAAACTGCTGAAAACACATTACTTTAACATGGCTTTCTCAGAGCTCCATCTTAGTTTAATCCTGATGCTCTGTATATTTAATTAATTATCATTATTATTCATGGTATTCATATTCAGAATCCGTACTAACCCCTACTCTCTCTTCTGTTCATTTTCTGGTTTTCCGTGGTGGTGATCTGTGCCACCACCACCTGATCAAAGCACCGTGATGTCCCAACATTGATGGATTAAACGTCAGAAGTCCACGTGACCGTCATCATCAAGTTCTTCCATGAGAACCCTGAATACAATGAGGACTGATTGAGGTCATTGGCCTAGAGGGGGCTGGGTGGTCTTGTGGCCTCTGAACCCCTGCAGATTTTATTTTTTTCTCCAGCTGTCTGGAGTTTTTTTGTTTTCTCTGTCCTCCCTGGCCATCGGACCTTACTTTTATTCTATGTTAATTAGTGTTTCCTTATTTTAATTCTTATTTATTTTGTCTTTTTTCTCTTTCTTCATCATGTAAAGCACTTTCAGCTACATTATTTGTATGAAAATGTGCTAAATAAATAAATGTTGTTGTTCACATAAACACACAGTCCCCCCACCCGCGGGTCTTACCAGACAACGAGGCGTCTCTGTGTCCTCGGATGATGGTCATTCCGTCTAGCTGGATGGCCGAGTCTGCAATGTTGTCCTGGAGCCATGTCTCAGTGACAATAAAGATGTATCAGTCTCTCATTTCCCACTGCTTGGCCCGCTGCAGCTTTATATAATCCGGCTTGTTGTCCAGCGATCGGACGTTCGCGAGCAGAATGGACACGTACACGTTAGTGGCTTTGTCGACCATGTGAGAGAGTTAAGGAGTAAATCTGCTGCCATTTCAGCCCAGTGACACACTGTCATGGTATATGATGGCACCCAAAGCCGGGGTCACATTACCTGACTTCTAGTCAGAGGGAATATCAAACATGATGACTTCAGTTGCTGATCTCATCGCCTGAGGATATCAGGTGCCCAACTAGAAACTGCCGTATTGCACAATACAAACTCTGCTGATATCACATGCACTATAAGTTGTTTGGTACAAATATGGAAAAGTAAAAACCTAATGAAATACAATGCACCCCAATATAGCAGAGTGTTTGTATATCTACATTCCACGTATCAACCAAATGACTACAGAGCAGTCTCTCTTCCATGACACATCATCTTCTGAAAGACCACCTGGACTCACTACAGACTGCCTATTGGACTAACACTGGAGCAGAAGATGTGATTCTGAGCAAATCTGGCAGCACAGTAAGGATTAGGTGTTTTGGATTTCTCAATACTATCCTTGTCAAGGGGTCAGCTCAGGAATATGCAGGCAGATGAGCCAGTGGTGTCCTTGATAATGGTCTATCTGTCTTGCAGACCCCCGTGACCCTGTAGTTAAGAAATAGCAGGTTGGATAATGGATGGATGGATGTCTTGCAGACCACAGTTTGTGAGATCCAAGGACCAAGTGAGCAACACTGGAGCACCACAAGGATCAGTCCTCTGATCCTGTACACCTCCGGCTATAAATACCACACCAGGTCACATCACTCACAGAAATTCCCTGATGATTTTGAACTAATGGGGTAAATCAATAAGGGGATGAGAAAGAAGACAAGAGTCGGATGGAGAACTTTGACAATTGTCTGCAACGTAACATCAGCAAAAGCAAGGAGCTTGTTACTGACTTTCATCAAATCAAACGGTCTTTACACCTGGTCACTGTTCAGAGAGTGGATGTGAAGTACTTGGAGGTCCACATGTATGACCGGCTGGACTGGTCTAATAACACCAAGTTATTATGGAAGAAAGAGCAGAGTAGGCCTTTAATGCGGGTAGTGGCATCCTTTAAATGTTCTACAATGCTGTGGTGTGCTGGGATGGTAGCACCATTTCACGAAAGGCCCACCAAATCAGCAAGCTGAAGAGGGAGACAGGCTCAGTTCTGGAATACACTCTCAAAGTGCTGAAGGCGGTAGCGGAGGAGAGAATGAACAGAAAACTGAGTTTCATTATATACAGTGCTGCACGCCCTCTCCATGTCCCACCAGCTTTGAGGACTTTTAGCTAACAAATTATTCACTAGAAATGTGTAAAGAAACTACTGCGGCTCCTTTATACCATCTACAATACCCCTTTATAGTCCCTCACCGCGGGTATTAGTTTCTTTGGCCAAATCACAATGTTTTTAACTCCTTTCTTGTAATTTGTGTGTCTGTCTGAAGGAGTAGTTGTTTTACTTGAGTTCCCCATGGGGATCAATAAACTATAACATAAAGTGTTTTACACATATAATTTGTAATATAGTGCCTTATATATTAACCTATTTGCAGCTGGAGATCCACAAAGGGAGAAAAGGAATCACGTATCATGAAGTAGTTTTTATTCCTGAGCTTTCAGCCCCTGCCAGGGGTCTTCGTCAGAGGATAATGCTTAGACTTACAAGAATCAAAGGCAATATATAGCAAAAATTACGTGTATAAGTCAGTGTGATCAGAAGTGTGTGTGTGGTGGGGGGGTATTGGTTGTAAAGTTTTATTTATTATGAACATGTTCTTCTTAAGTTTGCATATGCTGGATTTATGTCCAAATCTCTGTTGATGGCGTTCTCATTTGATAGCCAAGATTCGGCCAGCTCTCTGGCACTTTTAGGACTGGCCTTAAATCTCACTTGTAGATTGTCCCACTTAAATGAATGTCCTGTTGATTTAGTGAGCTAGTGCGTAGAGATCAGTGATCGTGAGGCCTTTCTTCTGACACGGTTGCGAGGTTCCTGTATACGTGTTGCGATTCTTTTTGATGTTTGTCCTATGTATACCGCTGAGCACGAACTGCACGGAATGCTACTTTACAACCAATAACCACGTAATGTTCGCTATATGTTGCCTTTGATTCTTGTAAGTCTAAGCATTATCCTCTGATGAAGGCCCCTGGCAGGGGCTGAAAGCTCAGGAATAAAAACTACTTCATGATACGCGATTCCTTTTCTCCCTTTGTGGACCTCCAGCTGCAAATATGCAAACCGTATCACAGACCTTCTCTTCCATTCATTAACCTATTTATATTTCTAGAAAAACAAGCAAGGCGTTCATAATACTAGTTGCACTGAAACCTACAGCTATGGCTGTCCTCCCAAGATTGGCCCGCTGTTATTGAAAGGTCATGGCTGTTAAAAAGAAGATGACGTTCTTAGCGAATGACTGCTGCTCCAGTGGGCCCTCTTGCTGTGTGCCAGTAAGATCATAACATGCTGTATATTTAAGTGTTTCTTTTTATATAGTGCCCAGTGTATGGGGGGTCCTGCCTCTTGGCTCTTTATCTGTTGTGTACCAGATTTAAAGACGTAGGGCAAATGCAGTTCCTCATATAAAATGACAACAAGGCTCTTTAGTTTGATTTGTCAAACTGAGTTTTTGTATTTCCTCACCTAAAACGTCTATGAAAGCTGAGGTAGTTGACAAGTTGTGCAGTCTTTGGAATGAGCGCAGGGTGCACTAGAGAATAGCTGTTGTTTTTAAAAAGCCAGGCTCACGTTCTGCATGCACCTTCCATTACGTATAGTGTGTTTCTGAATTGGAGTAGCAACCACAGCTACATCGTGCAGGTGAAGATAAAATCAGCGCAGAATTGCTTGTACCAAGGTTACAATTAAACAGTGACAGTGTAAACCCAATCGGGCTTCCCAACAAAACTCAAATTGAGAAAAGGTGGCCACCATGTTACAGTAACGTGTGTTTATTTTTACAGTAGGGTCGCACAATGCAGCGATGACTAGCATGGCTGTCTTACAGCTGCAGGCCCTTCCAGTCACTTATCAGCCTTGCCACCCTGTCCAGGGTCCCGCCACATCCCAGACGTATATAAGAGAGTACCATCCAAAGGCCTGGCATTGCGGTAGGCAGGAAGCAGCCCTGTACACATCATAATGCCATCAGCTCCATACAAAACTGAAAAACCAGGATCAAAAAAATAAAGGAATGATTTATTATAATTGATTTATTTATATATTTACTTTTTTTCCTCCACATTGTGCCATCCATACACATACCTTCAAAGAGGGAGAACCTAAGTTCCTAATTAGCTTAAAATTCCTTCAGTTTCCATAATTATATTTTTAATTCTTTTATTAAAATAGTGTGAGGGCGACTTGTGGTGGGCTACATGTGTGGATGTGTTTGGAGACCTAGTTGAATGTGCCTTACTCTTCCTGCTGCGATGATTGTCCCTGTATTGTACAAAATAAATGTGAAAAGGATGGACATTTCAAGGAATTAACTTTACATGCTACTGTATACGATCATTCTATGAAAAAAATAAAGTTAAGCATTATGCTGAAAAATAATTTTACTCCACATATTCTATACAGTTCAAAGCCACAGCCTTAATTCTCCCTAAAATGTTGTTTTTACAGATTTACTGTTTTTCATTTAAATCATATAAAGGCTATAACTTTACGTTCGACTGTATATGGTCATTTTATTAAAAAATAATAATAAATATTAAATAAATCAAATTAAGCAAACATATTGACATTATGCTGAAAAATAATTTTAATCCACATATTATATACAATGTAAAGTCACAGCCTTAATAATTAATAAAACTTTTTTTTGTTAACAGATTTACTGTACCATTTACTCATAAGCAAAGACACAAGGACAAAGAAAAACATAAAAGATGTCACTGGATTTGCTTTTTAATCAAAATTTACACACCATAGACTCGGCGGGCAATGACGATCACAATGAAAGGTGAACGTGCAGCACAAGTATTAGCAGGAGGAGAAGGTCTTCCAGAAGAAGTTCTTGCAAGGAGCTCTTTCCCTGGGTGGTGACTGACTGAAGACAGACCTCTCACCCAGCTGAGACTGCTGTCGCACATCAGAGTCATCCTTAATTAGGGGTCCAAAATCTGACAGTTCTGATAATATTCTTAAAAGCGAGTCTTTACGGTCTTTGGAAAAACCCTGCAAGAAAAAACATTTACATTATAAATGGGATGTAAAAGCAAATTCACCCTTTGGCTGCTACAGTGAAAAACAAAGATGGGCACAGGTATTGTGGGATAGGAACCAAGATATCTAGTTTACTTAGAGCCACAGCTACAAAGTGTAATAATCTGAATGTTAGCACACTTCCAAATGTTAAGAGATGTATGATGATGTTCGGCTTCAGATTGATCCGCCAATAGCCCACAAATTTAAGGGTCTGAGAAGCATGATTGACATACAGGCATGATTAGAGACTGTAGGGATCTACAGCAGCTTTCTCTGTGTGTGTCAAGTGCACTTGACACTATGAAATGTGGAGGTGCATTGGAATAAATAAAGGAGCAGTTGGCAAAGTGTTTTGCTATCATTGAGGTCTCCTTCACTTTTTCCTCTTTAGCACTTCATAGTGACAACTACGACCTAATGAGTGTGTGAAAGAATGAATGTAAAAGAAAATGTTAATAGAAATAAGGAAACAAGCAGACAAATGCTCTACTCACCCTGCCGCTGCGCAGTGCCAGTCTTTCTTCTAAAGGCATCGCTTGTGCAGATGTGACGCTCCACAGAATGAGAAGCAGGGGCACCAGACTTGACAAGAGATGCATGTCGACCACCGTGAGTGTCCAGCAGGTGTGTGATGAATGTGGCTGGCACTGGCTCCCCTTGTTTTATACTAGTGTCTCACAGCCAGCTCTGACGCACTCTCAGGCTCAATTAATTAACTAAATTAGACGATTTACCGTTAACCCTTAAGTCAATGACAGCAATGTAAAGCAAACTGCTCGTCAAGTAGGAGCCAACCACCCACATGATGCACGGAGAAGATAATATACACTTGACACAGTATAAATATACTTGTTATGTACTTGCCAAAATGCAGAACAAATAGGGCATGAGAATGATTTTCCAGGATGCAGCCGAGGGCGCATGCTGATGTTATTTTACATATTGCAAGATAACTAAAACAACAGAAAAATCAGAAGAAATAAAAATCTCTTTATGTTCTTATTTTATTCTACATGTAGTGACTCAGGGATAAACAGGACCAACACAACTGCAGAGGAAAAAAAAACATAAACCGACTGCCTCATTTACAAATAATCAAGTTTTAAGCAAACTGTTTCATCTTCTTAAGAATCCCTAACAGTGAAAGTACACGTCTAAGTGCATCATTAAATATTCATTCTACTGCTTGTTTTCGAAGGATTTGACTAAACTTTACACAGTGACAGAAACCTTCATCACTAAGTGAAGGAATGTAAAGAACAAGGCTGCAGGTTCTGCTTTGCTCCATCCAAGCCCCTGCTTGACTTTGGGCAAATCACTTTGACTACTAGTGCAACAGAAAGGCATCATGCAAGCATCAAGCAATAAAATTTAAATACAGAAATGTCAGCAACTCATCTCCATTATTTTCAGATATGAAAGATTATTGTGATCTCTTAGGTTGACTCAGAATATGAGGGTCAAATATTATCTATATGTTTAAACAGTCTGTACATTACCAAAAATAAACGTGCATTTCAAAAATAGAGTTGTGCATCAAGAACGCAAGAAAAAGGAAAAATAGTCTGGGGTCTCATAGCCACAATGGTTGGTGATTCATGCCCAATGAAATAAATTAATTTTCATTGTTCACATGCATATTTCAAGGTAGAACTAGTGTTTTCAGACATAAATATATTACTGAATAAAGTCAGCACAATGTAAAATATACAAAACCATAAACTAGCAATGCATTATTGCAGTGTTTCCCAAACTCGGTCCTGGGGACCCCCTGTGGCTGCAGGTTTTTGTTCCAACCAGTTTCTGTTTGTAATTGAACTCCTGGGCTAATTAAGTGAACTGATATTTCCCATGTTCTGTGTTTAGGGAATAATATAGAAATTAGAAAACTAAGCTTGCTTAAAAAAATATATTAAAATGTACCAAGCAGTTATATAGGAATAATGTTTTGTTCTTTAACAGTATTTTCATCTTGATTTTCATTCTACTTTTCAAGGTGTTCTAATTGTTTAATACATTATTTACTAATTAGTGGGCCTGATTCTAAAGTACTTGCAGCCTTTGATTGTTCAGTATGTTGTTTGCCTGGGTGGCTGATCTGCTCGTTTTAATTTGTCAATATTAAGATACAATGAAGGGGGAAGTACTGCACAGAGAAAGGGCAAAGTATAATGAAATCAACAAAAGAGAGTTAAGCATTTAAATCTATAGCAAAAGCAGAAATATTTATAAATGTCTTATAAATGTAAAAATCATGCTGCTGTGCTTTTCTGAATGTCTAATAAAAAAAAAAATAACAGCTAATTAAATGAGCTCAGCGTTATCAGGTGTTGTCACTGATTAGGAATCTGGTTGGAACAAAAACCTGCAGCCACAGTGGGACCCCAGGACTAAGTTTGGGAAACACTGCATTATTGTTTTCAAACGTTTAAACAAAATCAACAATTAGTACAACACTTTTAAAAATATTACTTAATTTATAATTTTAAGTTACTAATTAAATAAAATAGCAAGCACAACTACTTGTAATTATACAGCAATTACAGAATTTATCAGATGAAATCTGAACACAATTATCCTAATTTAGTTAAAAGAATACTTCAAGGAAAAAAATATTTTTTGTCTGTTACATGTTTTTGTAGAAATAGCAAACAAATAATTTTAAGCTTGTGTATGCATGAAGAATATTGATAACAAAGTTTAAGATGAATAAAAAGCAAACAGTACCATAATGTCCATTTTAAAAAATCTTACTGTACTCTTATTGCATAGTCTAAGTAAGGTATCAAACTGCAGGCTCATAATGTTCAAAACACATATATTATGGCTAAAATAATGTTAGATAAACCATTTGTAAAATTACTGTAAAGAACACCTGGGGAGAATGTTCAAATGGGGTGTTGGCTCTTTCAAAAACCTAAGGCTTTAAAGGAAAAAAAAAAAAAAAGTACTGTAATTAATTCATATTTACTGCCACGTTTATAAAGTACAATAGAAAGTACCCACCCTGCATCAGAAACCACATGGAGAAAAGAGAAGATACAGTAGGGTACAGAGTGTTAGAGAATTTCAGGTGCCTGGGGTACTAGGGTGTTGTACCGTGTTAGCCATTATGAATGTAGTGAGAAGTCAAGCAAAATGACCCCTTTTATTGGCTAACTAAAAGATTACAATATGCAAGCTTTTGAGGCAACTCCGGCCCCGTCTTCAGGCAAGATGTAACGTCTTCAACAACCTAATATGGATGGACATACATCCATTGAGATCAGGAAAGCTCACCAGAGTATCTTCTTAGACAGATATGTTCGGTAACGAACAGGTTCGTTATTTAATAGAGCCCTGATCTTTTCCACCACTGAGCAAAATATCTTTATCTCTGCCGAATGCAGCATCATGCAATTGAGAGCAGATGCAATGCTTCCAAATGAATGGATTCACCCTGTTCTTTCAAACTGCAACAACGTCATTAAGATCTTATCATCCCTCTCAGTGTATGTGACTTCACCTTCCATGTGGTAAACTGCTTATCCACACATTTACGCTTCTCATGGCATAACATCTTGACATCACAGTTTTCTGCACTATTTTGTACTATGTCTGGAGCTATTTGTTAAATTCTTTCTTCGTGGGAGGTTGAGTAATATTTTTTATTGTATTCACTCTGTATATCTGCAGCATTTTGACTGTATGAGCTTCACCTAATCAAATTACAACTGCCAATGTTACGGTAATAAAATAAGGCATCACTAGTCTTGATTCAAGGGTTCTGAGTGACAGAATAATTTAATTCACAATGAATAAACAAAAAAATATCACAATGACAATGCTTTCAGAAAGAAAATATCTTCTGTCTCTATTTTGTCCTTCTGCCATTAATAAGATGCTAGTTTCAAATACTGTATTTTAGGCATTTTAAATAACTATAAACAAAATGCTTTATAAAAACTGTACACAGCAACAGCTGTCATAGAAAATGACTACAATGAACACAATTTCAAAGAGGAAGTGTTGTAAATTAAGCATTCCTCCTACTTTTTAAATCAAGATTTATATACTGACTAGAATCCACATCTTAACATAACCAAGACTACCATAAGTTTACAAAACATTTCTCAGATTGCACTGACTTAAACAAAAAAAGTGCTTATCCCTCTTTCCTCCTTAATACACATACAGATGTATATTACTGGGTCAGATGTGTATATCTTTGTGACTGCTGAAACAGCGGTGTAACAGGAGGATAATTACATTTACATTCATTTTCCCTAAATAGCAGACCAAAATGGCAAAATTGCATCTGACATGTTGTTGTTTTCTCTCCTGACTGATCTGGAAACAAGTGTATAAAATAACAAGTGGGTAAGCTGCGTTATTTCACATGTAGCAGGTAGACCTACTGTATCTCTAAGTGGGGCAGTCTGATTATTGTGTACAGTATACATGTTTCCATACTGTGCTTCTCACTATGTTTCCCAATGAAGCTAAGTAAATCATACGGGTGTAACAACAAAAAACAGTGTCAAATGATTTCAAATAAATGTGTACTATAAAAGAAAAACAATATAGCATCATGGGATTGGCTCCAGCAGACCCCCGTGACCCTGTATTCGGATTCAGCGGGTTAGAAAATGGATGGATGGATATTGCTAAACTCACATACAGAAAACCATTTTATTAAGCACATAGGATTTAACACACTTTGGAAGGACACGTTCAGTGCACTGCTTCTTTTTGTACTATATATGTTTTTCTCTAGAGTAAAAGCATGAATGCTAAAATGATTACACAAGGCAACAGAAAAGTTTAGTAATTGAAATGCCCATTTTAACACTAAAGGTGGCGTACAAATTAGGAATAGCCTTCTTTCCATTTGTTCCTAACCAACGTGCTTGCCTATATATGAAATAAGATCCACTCAAACTCTCAGATATTCAAACAAATTAAATTTAAAAGCATGAAAACATGTCCAAAAACGTAAAAATAAAAAATAAAGGAAGTAATGACAAATGAAAAATCAAGACTTTAAAACAAATAAGTTCAGACAAACTTATATTTAGCACTAGTTGAGTTAAAGTGTCCAAATTGTATATTGTGAAATTCAAGTGAAGTTTTAACAGTTGACAGACCTAATATGCTAATAATATTCACATGACATCATCTATTTATAAAAACGTTCCTGATTTCAACAGACTACACCATGTTTAACAAAACAGAACACAATTTATTTAAGTATGTTCACACTATTGCTTCATAACTGCAAGCTGTGATCCAGACAGTTGTTACGAGGGCTTCTTCTCCAGGTGTTACAGCTTTCCTAACACACTCCAGAGACATGCAGAATATATTGAGTGGCAAGTCTAAATTGTCTAAGTTGTCATGGGTGTGTGCATGAGTGTGCCTGCTTCTGGGCTAGTAACCCTTCATCCCATAACCCCAAAAACAATTGAGCAGTACTAAACAGATGATCTGTTATTAAAACATGTATATCATAGCTTTCTGGAAACATGGTATTTATTTTGCTGAGTTCTAGAAATAGACTATATATGCAAAATACAAAAACACTAAATGTTTTCAGCTACCAGTTAAAATATGTGACAAACAATTCACTGGCAGCACTGGTCTATGACATTGGAATTGTCTTATAACTTCCACTTACAATATTTGCAAAAATTAAGTAAGGTGCAGCTATCCATATATTGCAAAAGCCTAGACAGTCACTTCTGGCAACCTTTATTTTGAATAGTAAATGTATTTACATAAATAAAAATGGAGATATTTACCATATGTATCTTTTCAATATGTGATGATACATCAGATTAATCATAAATAAATGAAAAGTATTGAATTAAATCAAGAAAATAAATTTGAACAACCACAGAGATGACTAAAGACTGCAATTCACACCACGTATGTACACCGTATCAGTGAGGTTGTCAAAACCTGGAGTACAAGGACCTCCCAACTACATGTACAGTAACAAACAAACGAAAGGCTGACACTAAAGCATGTTGGAATCTTCACTCTCAGACACGTCTGACTCAATATGAACTTTTCTCTTCTTGCCTTTCCCAGCGGTCTTTTTCTTTTTTTCTTTTTTCTCTTGTTGATCAGCAGCTAGTTCTTCACTCTTCTGGCAGATAAAATCAAGCTATTAAGAAGGAAGGAAAAAAAGAAGAAAAAAAGACAAATCAATGGTGACAATGCCTTTCAACATAATTGGTAAAAGAGGCCTAAACTGGGAGAAAACTACTACAATACTACGAAAAGGTAGGAACAAATTTGCAAGCTTGTGTGTTTGTCAACTCTGTTTTTGGTAATGATGCTTATTAAGACAAGCATAACAAATATGTAAAATATTTCCAAAGGAATATACCCAAAAAAGACTTAGTTTGAAACAAAAGACAACTAAGTGAATCTCCTTCAGGTTTACTTTAAAGTATGCTTGCTTGTGTCAAAATTAGGGCTGTAGAAGAAAAAGTCTTTTTTGGTTTTGTCTTAAAATGGGGGTAACAGAGTAATTCCTTAATATTGCATGAAGTGAAGAGCATCACATAAAGGAAAAAGAATCTCACCAGAGGTTTACTCCTCCTGACTGTGATCTTCACATCATCTACATTTACTGTGCTCCGTTTTGCATGCCTGTATTGAAAGATATTGAGAAATACCAACTCAGACTTCTTCCTTCAGTTATAACTAACTTAAGGTGACAAAATACTTCCATAATTCCTGCAGGTGTCATTACACCAGCTTTCTGGATGATATTAAGCATTTTTCAATTTTTTTTTTTTTGTTAAGTATTATATCGATACAGTGGTTCAATGGGAACTGAGGTATATAATAAGGGTGCACACTGAAATTACAGGACTCTATTTGTTAACATTGTTGAATATTGTGACAGAAAATACACAGGACACAAATCTTTCTTTGTTAAATTATAGAAATAAAAAAACACTTAAAGTAAGAAATAAATGCTTACCTTGAAAATAATTCAAGATCTTCTGCAAAGATCTCTGAAACACAAAATATTAAATAAAAAAAAGGGATGAAGATGTAGTCACCTTCTAAACCAACCTCATCCTTTGGAAAGGTTTCGTTAATACAGTCTAGTCAATGGGCACTGAGGCAGATCACAAGGTTATGAAAAGCTACAGTACTTCCTTTTCTAGCTCGAATGTCCATGGAAAGTGATTAAAAACCACAGCGAGCAGACATAAAATGCAGCATTCACAAAGGAATGCCCTCTCCAATCAGGACATGATCTCTCTTATTCCTGCACATCAATTTTCTCATCAGGCTAATTCCATTACTGGGTTGCAGGGAGCAGGAGCCCATCACAGCAGGGCTGACCAAAGGCAGGAATCCAAAATTGAAAGGACACCAGTCCATCACAAGGCACACTGCCCACGCTGCAGATCTGGTGTCACCGATTCTCTAAATATGATTGTTTGGAGGAAATCATTCTAAACAGCTAAACATGCATACGCCTCACCACAACCAATAATGAAACTACTGTAGGGCTCAAGTGGTAGGAGACCAACACCTCAAGATGAATACATCACATCTTTTAACTATGCACATTACTGTTGCTTTTGAGTAATAGCAGGCCTTGAGTCACTAGCAAGGTCATTTAGCACAAATAAAACTGTGTACTAGCTACCTAACCCTGGGGAGTCAATCTGCAGTTCTTTGCTGTAATCGATCTAACTGGAAGCAATTTTTTTTGCATTATGAATGGGGTTCTCTTCGTCTTTACTTACCTGGTACTTCAAGATTAATCTGCAGTATAAAACTTTGGAATAGAAGAAACATTTGCCATGACTTTTACCGCACATACTGTAAGTTCACTTGTCTTCTAGGTTATATATTTAAGTACTTGTGTTTAACTCTTCTATTAAAAGGGGATTCAAGAAAAGCAGAGTGTTGTTGAGCGAGTATGGATGTTTGTGTATGATAATAGCCAGCAATGAAATGGCCCTCTCGCCAGGGTTGGTCCCACCTTCCATCAAACTGTACTGAAGCAGGCACAAGTTGATCATATGCTTGATCTAGATAAAGGAGTTAGAAGATGACTGAATGAACAATGTGCTAATCAACATTCAGCCAGCACATTTGACAAGCTTTGCTCCTTCAAGAACAATCTTTTTTAATGAAGTATATAAAAAGAAGTAGAAGGAAAAAAAGCTGAGAACTATATGCCACCAATCCACTCCGTTCTAACCAAATTATTTGATTTTTCAACTAAAATAAAAATGCATTTCTGGTAGTCCAAAAAAAGCTTAATCAAACCATCGAAATTAAGAGTATCATCCACTAACAGCAAAAACTGGCTTTGTATTATGACAGAAGCAGGCACTAAAGGAGGCTACAGTCACAGTTTCACACCAAAACAAGGGTTGTGTGCCACTGGCGTGAGATGATAATTAAACTTGTACTGACCACACTGTTTGAAAGCTGTCTCAGCAATGGCAGCGATTATTTGTTGAGTAAACTGCACTTCTTTTTCTTCTTCCATCTGCCGGCAAATTAACCCAGTCGTATAATGGACAGCAGCCTTCAGCCTCTGGGAAGACAGAAATGGCATACTGTACTTTCATGGGGTCAACAGTGAACTCGATTACTGCAGGCCTGTTGCACTCAGAAGTTTATTAAAATCTTATTTTTTAACATTCACATTTATAACTATGGTATAGTGCATGTCGAGGAATATCTTGTGATCACTACTAAAGCAAACATAGAAAGCAAAGACTAAGGTGGTGGTGCTTTACTTTGATTTAATTAATACCCAAAAAAGTTAATAATCATTTGGTATTTTAGACCTTAACTAAGAACAACGTTCAACTCTAAATATAAAAATGCAATGAAATAATCAGAAAAAATATTTAAAATAATATAATAATATTTAAAATTTCCAGACTGTTGAATTTTGTCCCCCAGCACTATTATCTTTTAAACAAAATGTAAAATATATTTGTGTATCCACCGTCACTGACATATTAATTATTAAAATAATTTCTACAACAAATTATAGTTTGTATGTTCTCTCCAGAGAATCTGGTATCCCAGTCCAAAAGCATGATGCACAGTGGCCTCACTATTGAGCATGGGTGCACGTGTCACGCATGTGCCCTGTTATGGACAGGCATCTCTGTCTGGCACTTACCTTGCCATACATCTTAGTTGGGGAAAAAAAGTGGCTACCGGAAACAGATGGGACACTGTGACAACTCCTAATGGGAGCGGCCGACACAAGAATTAAGAAATCTAATATTTTACTTATACATTCATAGCATCATATGTAAACAGTTAATTGTGACTGTTGTACAACTGAAGTAAGTGCATACATTTTGAAATCTTCTTAAACCAAATACAAGATCACTTTGGACATGCGGCAACAGGAGTGAGCAATGGACGTGCCATCACAGTGCGCACACACATACTGGGCCGATTCAGGGGTGTCAAACTCAGTTCCTGGAGGGCCAAAGTTGCTGCAAGTTTTTGTTTAAGCCACTTTTTTAATTATTAACCAATTACTAATGTCAAGAAGTGGCCCATGGTGTACAGAATTTTAAATGGTTAATTGAGAATATGGAGCATGCAGGCTCATCACGCATGACAGTGTTACTTGGCTGATGGGATACTCACCTGCATATGCAAGTGGATCAGTCAGGTGACTCATTCACACCTTGAAGTGGGCCCGAGGGCCTCATTTGCACCCAGGCAGGCTGTATAAAGGAGCCTCCGTGGCAGAGAGGGACAGCAGACAAAGGAAGACAGGGAAAGGGAGAACAAAAAAAGGAAAGATCAGAAGAAGAGAAAACAGAGGTTACATAGGAAAAAATAAAGAAAGAAAGCATCAGGAGAGCCCATGTGTTAGAAGGAGTGGAGGCAGGTGGACAGGAGCGAGCCTCAGGGTGAAGACAGGGTGCTCCTATTGAACGATGCTGGGGTGCAGGAGCGCCAAGGGACTGTTGGATGGAGACGCATGTGTGGTTTGGCGCTGCACCCCATAGATGCTGAAGCCCGAGCCAGGAATTAAGGGTTGACTGCATCTGTCAGTTGGGCATCGGTTTTAGGAGGAAGCATTGGGGCTCTTTTTTTTTTTTAAAAAAAAAGAAAAGATTTTAACCTCATTTTTATGAAATTATTTATTACGGATTTTTTGTACCTACACAATTTGCACTGCTTTAATCGATCATTTATTTCACTGCTTAATGATTGAAGTACTGCATTGCACTATTTATTTGAACACTGGCTTTTATTTTTAACAAAAGCACTGACACTTTTTGCTTTCCTAGATGTGTGTGTGTCTTCATTCGCCCGGCTCTTTTCATCTTGTGACTATTGAATGTTGTATCCTGGAGCCGCTCCAACCCGCAAGGGAGCGTGAAGCCAACCCTGACTGTCACAAACATACTATGATGACTTGACTTTAACTGACTTGCATTTTATTTAATTTCTGCCTTAACCGGCAGCCAACCTTAGGTCCCATTCGCACGTGTGTTGTTCATATAATACTTGTCTCAATAAAATATTCGAAAAGAAAAAAGTGAAGATGCAAAAAGTATTGATCTCCTGTAGTCCACAAATCATCTGGATGATGATATCAAAAAAAAAATTATGTTCTGGAAACGACTGGTATGTGATACTGAAATCACTAAGAAGCTTCAGAATTAAATGGGTTTCATTAAGCGCTAAACTGGAAATTGGCTGAACTCAAAATGGTGGCCCTTCCAGATGGTTTGAGACCCCTGATTTTGCTGGTTCCCTATTGGTTTGCTTTGTGTTTTTATTGTTTAGACGCTGGTTAATGGAAAAAAAAAATACGGAATCAATAATTAAGACAATAGTAGGATGTTAAATTAGCATTAATAACGGGGTACTTAAACCCGAAGCCACTGCGGTCCTCCACGATCGGAGTTTGTCACCCCGATTCTGAGTCACCAATTAATGCGACGTACAAGTGGAACACAATCTGCAGACACTGGCAGAGCATGCAAAGGCCACAAAAACAATCAATGAAAGTCCGCTTCCTGGAGTTGTGAAGCACAAGTCTTTAACCCTGTTATGGTCCTAAGAAATTAGTGAAGAAGAAAAAAAAATAAAAATAACTAAAGAGAAGATTCATTTTCTCCCACTAGTTGAGTGTCCCCGATTTTTGGGGGGCGTTACCTGTAATTCACTACTGCAAGCGTAAAAACGAAAACAGCAAGAGGATAATGCTGAGCCCGAGGTGGCCAATATCTGTCTTTTATTCCCCCCCCAGTCTTGACAGTGAAGTTTAATACTAATAAGGGGAAAATCTCTATAGGGTTTAGTGAAGCAGTTACAAAATAACATGCTTGAGTCGTTAATGATCAGTTTTGCTTTCATAATGTGTTGGTAAGGGCACTGTGGCCTGACAGCAAAAAGCTGCCCATGGGGTAAAGAAAGAGCTGCGCGCTTAGATGGCTGCAGTTACACAGCAAAACCGGGCTAGGATTTGTACGGCCACTGCGGACACCCGGGGACTACAACAACAAAACGGCTGACAGAGGAATTAAAAATACGGTTCGGTAAAATAACATGAACGAACTGAAAAACAAGACGGTATTTTAGTTCGCTTCAAATCCCCAGGGCGTTCGCTCGCTCCCTCACTCACTCATATGCGGCGGGGTTCGCGGAAGGCGGCGACCCCGCGGCAAGCGTATAAACAAGGGCGCCTCTGTTTTTTTTTTTTTTTTTACTTAAACCTTTCCATGTCTTATTTTTTGCCAACCTGTACATATGCGGTTTGCTCCTCCTCGTCCATTGACACGATCTGCCTCACTTTAGTTCCAGCGAAGTTACAAATTATACAGCTTATTGGGCAAACGTTTTCATAGGAAAGGAAGGGTTGCGCTACAACGTACAGACAGACGCGAACCCGCCGCAAAGAAACAGCGCCTGCTACCCCTCGAAATTTCCCGCGGCTTACGGGTGCCGTAGAGGGACATTCGCGAGTTACACTCAGGAGTGGACTGACTACAGTATTTGCTAGTCAACTTCCAATTCTTGTACAGTACACTTCGCATTTGGTCGAATCACGGTTCGGTCCCATTTCAGCGAATGGACGTGATACTACCACCCAGTTGGGTTGAAGCAGGCGTTAAAATATGCCAGCGAATTGACTTGCTATATATTTTTTTTAATTTAAAAATGAACAATGCGACACCAGCAGTGTCCATCCATCCATTTCCTAACCCGCTGAATCCGAATACAGGGTCACGGGGGTCTGCTGGAGCCAATCCCAGCCAACACAGGGCACAAGGCAGGGAACCAATCCTGGGCAGGGTGCCAACCCACCGCAGGACACACACAAACACACCCACACACCAAGCACACACTAGGGCCAATTTAGAATCGCCAATCCACCAAACCTGCATGTCTTTGGATTGTGGGAGGAAACCGGAGCGCCCGGAGGAAACCCACGCAGACACGGGGAGAACATGCAAACTCCACGCAGGGAGGACCCGGGAAGCGAACCCAGGTCTCCTAACTGCGAGGCACACCAGCAGTGTACTTTCGGAAAAATCATAGAAGCTACTCGACACTGCTGAAAAACATCAGTATGGCTTGTTTTTGCCAGTTTTTTTTTTCGTGCACGGATCGTCATGTTACTTCGCCATGATCGTAACGTTCAGCTGACGAATAGACACGTAGGTTACTCAAATGCATATATTTAAGTATAACGGGTGTTACGCAAATAAGAAGCGTGAGATCTCACAAAACCGCACAAGAGCTCTGGAGGACGAAGTTCGTCTGTTGAAAGGATTCTGGTTACCTCTGTAGCCCGGAGCCACCATGTACGCGGAGTTCATTAGAGCTGCAGCAAGGACAGTTTGTAGCCTCTCGACAGATTCGCGTACCTCCGACACTGTGAAGAGACGCTTATTACACAAGAACAAGCATTCATTCGGGAAAAAAATGATGTCAACGTTGTCCTCGCTTAAACTTTCAATCACCATTACTTTATGATACTACCCTCAACACAAAAAATCTATACTTATTTGTTTACAGTTATGTTTGAACTTCCCAGTTTGATTAATAACGCTATATAATAATACTAATAATGATACATTTTCTTTATATAGCGCCTTTCCTATGTGCAAAACGTTTTATCTAGCCTGATCTTATCTAATCTAATACGTTTGTTTCTTATTGCAAGAAATAAATACAACAGTAAAAAAAAAATTGTTAATTTACTTTTAGAACAAACATTGTCTTACTTTTTGTGTTACTTTTAAAACACAAAGTTTATAGCTTTTGAATTGTACGATCAGTGTAACACCATATCGTCATGTTTAAGTAAACCTTTTAACGTCTGAGATTGCTGGCGAGTGGGCGGGGTCTGCAGAGAATGCGGTCGACAACGGCGTCATTTTACGGCCTCAGAATGCCTCACGTTGCTGAATGCGCCCGAGGCTTCAGGGTGTCTCGTCTGCAGCTGGAGTCTATTGGATTATTTGAGTCATGTGAACCTCCTACAACCCTAATCTTAATCACAGTGTAAATGGGCAGAGGTCTGCATGCAGGGTTGCCAGGTCAAGAGGAATTCCCCCCTCCCCCCATTTTTGAGAGTGGAATAGGGCTACAGGGGGAAAGTGGAGTGGAGAGAAATTCTTTAAAAATAAGGGGCAATTTTTCATGTGAAAGCAAAGTCAGCAATAACCACCACAGTGAACATTGCAACTGCCGCCTGTCACTGCCCCGCCCACTCAAATCGAAGCTGATGTACTATTGGTTAGGGGTCAGAGTGCTTTGGGACTGATGGCCATCTGACAGTAGTACAGTATTTGCATCCTGCCGCAGTCTTTACTCCTCCTGCTAATTTATGAACAAAGATTCAGAGTTCTAACTATGCAAGAAAGCAAATCAAGGGCTGCGGGCAGTTTTGAGGAGTTCTATGATGTTGTAGTCTTAACTTCACAAGATTAGAATGGAGTACATTTCAGTATAACAATTGCCATTTGCCAGCACCAAGCTACAGGCAAAGATTCAGCAGTACAGAAACAGAGTTTATAGGCAGTGTCTTTATTATTTAAATGATTACTTTTGCTTGTCTAAATTTTATGGGCTTGTAAATGAAACTGTGATGGCATGCTATGTTTTGGGGTAAACATTATCTTCAGTTATTAATTTAAAAATTAAACTGTTCATACGAATCCACCGAACCTGCACATCTTTGGCCTGTTTCCTATGAAAGATTTATATGCAATCAAACTTTAATATCTCTAAAGAATATGTTCACTTTATGAGTGACATATTTTAACTTGTTTGGTGCTCTGCTGTGCAAAATCTGCAATTTTGTATCTATATTTTCATTATAATTTGCTCAAGCCAAACAAGTTGAATATAACACAGGACACTTGTATGGGCAGTTTTAACATCGAAGCATCCTGTTTTCCTGAATTGTACAAGTGTATCAATCACAGTAGCATCTGTTTAAACAAAGCAGAAATCTAGGTGATGCTTCAAGTAGTGGGACCAAGAATTATTAAATTGGGTTACAGCCTGGGAAAGGAAGACATGCCGATGCCTCAAGTTGTATCTGATTACTTTACAACCTGCAAACAGAAGGAGATGCCGTGGGACTAGAAATTGGCAAATCACTTTACAGCTTGGGACAGGAAAATTCTTAAAACATCAAAAACTTTTATTGTTTGGGAAACAGACACTCAAGCAAATCTAAGAGTTTAAGCAAATTCAGCAGTCATATTGACAGCCAGCCAATCGGGTGTATGTAATAATCACGTATGGCGAACCCCCCGTCAAAATTGTATGATAAATATGCCTCGTCTGAGAGCGACGTCAAGAGAAGAAGACAGAATGATGTCAGAAGAAAGCACCAGCATTGTGTGACAGTTTTTCATCTGATCATCAGCTAAAGCATCTCATAAACAAGTTCCATTGCTAGTTCACAAGCTGCCCAGGACATTCATCTTTGACATCTTTAACTTTTTGTAAGCTTTTTCTAAAGACTATATATATCCAGACTTTACTATCCATATTTCCTTTTATGCTTTTCTTTACTGGTATTATTGCTCTTTAATAAATACAATGTTGCTTTTAACTTTCTAAACTTTGTCTTTATATCTGGAGTGATTGAGGTAATATGGAGATAGATAGATAGATAGATAGATAGATAGATAGATAGATAGATAGATAGATATGTAAGGCACTATATGATAGACAGATAGATATGAAAGGCACTATATAATAGATAGATAGATAGATAGATAGATAGATAGATATGAAAGGCACTATATGATAGATAGATAGATAGATAGATAGATAGATAGATAGATAGATATGAAAGGCACTATATGATAGATAGATAGATATGAAAGGCACTATATAATAGATAGATAGATAGATAGATAGATAGATAGACAGATAGATATGTAAGGCACTATATGATAGATAGATAGATAGATAGATAGATAGATAGATAGATAGATATGAAAGGCACTATATGATAGATAGATATGTAAGGCACTATATAATAGATAGATAGATAGATAGATAGATAGATAGATAGATAGATACCGTCTAGTAGAACATCTGCAGCATCTTATTGCAGATGTTGAAGGACGCCAACCTTCTAAGGAAGTATAGTCGGCTCCGACCTTTCTTACACAGAGCATCAGTATTGGCAGTCCAGTTCAATTTATCATCCATCTGCAGTCCCAAGTATTTATAGGTCATATTTATATGGTAAATATTTCGAGCACCAGATGGTTGTGGCGAGTGCCCTCTTCTACGTGGTTTGTGTGCTGGGGAGGCAGCATAAAGATGAAGGACACCTCACACCTGGACAAACTTGCTAGGAAGGCAGGCTCTATTGTAGAGTAAAGTTGGACAGTTTAACATCTGTGGCAGAGCGACGGGCATTAAGCAAACTCCTGTCAATCATGAAGAATCCACTGCATCCACTGAACAGGATCATCTTCAGACAGAGGAGTAGCTTCAGTGACAGACTGAGGAAATCGTTCCTCCCCCACACTATGCGACTCTTCAATTCCACCCCTTTGGGTAAATGTTAACATTATACAATGTTATTGTCTGTTATACCTGCATTTTTATCAATCTTTAATATTGTTTTTTATCAGTATGCTGCTGCTGGAGTATGTGGATTAATAAAGTATCTATCTATCTATCTATCATATAGTGCCTTACATATCTATCTATCTATCCATCTATCTAGCAGTGAGAATGTGCCATGATACGAACTGCAAGGTTTGTCGGCTGAGCTCTGTCCAGAAATGAACGCTGCGTTAAAGTAAAACGTTCACTGGTTGGTAAATGGTCTACAGCCTGGGATGTCGAGCCTTTGTATGTTTGATGTATTCTTGTAGACCAAGAGTAATATTTAGGTTTGAGAGATATCTAAGACATTATACCATCCATCCATCCGTTATCCAACCCGCTATATCCTAACTACAGGGTCACGGGGGTCTGCTGGAGCCAATCCCAGCCAACACAGGGCGCAAGGCAGGAAACAAACCTCGGGCAGAGCGCCAGCCCACCACAGAACATCATACCTATTATAAGTAAGTCTCTTGGAGTACCGGGAAAGCAGACTGTACACGTGTTATTCATACAGTACTTGTGTGGGTTAAACTGCTAGGGAATAACATGCATGTGTATACATCTTTCATACGGTTAGGTTTTGTGTGTATGCGTATATCCATATAGATGTGTGTTAATCTTAAGGTGGGACTGTAGACCAACCTGGTAATGAACCTGGTGAGTACACCTATCCCTGAAGAAAATATGTAAAGAGTATAAGTAGAGTGGAATATCACGATAACACAATGGAATAACAAAAGTTGCCCATCACTTGTGAGTATCCTTCATGTACTACAATAATGCACAGACAGAAATTGTGTGATACAATCTTGTCAACATTGACCAGGATCAGAGCTGGCCCTCCGGCCCCCAAGCAATTTCCTGCATTCTGAGCTGCAGAAATGCGTTTTCCCGGCATCTGCAACCATTACTTTTTGACGATTTCCGTTTGACACTGACAACCGTAACCGTAACACACTGACAGGAGCCAAATTTGCAGGCTGTCAGCGCAGACTGTCGTACGAGGCCCTGAGTGAAGGGTATGAGTGATGGAGGTCGGTGGGCCCGCACAAATGTCTTTAGTGACGATACATTAACAGGTAAAGCTACGTTTTAACCAGCTTTTGCTGTTTCCACCAGGCAGCACGTGGAGGTAAATAGCTAGGCCAAGCACTTTTTTTGCTTTTTATATTTTTTATATATTTTTTTATTTTATGAAGATGAGATCCACATTATTTTGTTTTTACATTTTTATTCAGTTTTAAAGCTTGTTTTCATACTTTTGAGATATTCAGATTTTCGTATAAAATAACTTACCAGCAGATGTTGAAATCTATTTCACACAAAAGACACTTTTCGAACCTTGGCACTGGCAAACTCATGAATAAGTTCAGAATAATCAAGAGATCAACTGGAAGGCCAGTTAAGAACACTGAACTCATTTTCATGTTCATGAAACTAGAATGAGACAATCTTTACTTGAGACATGATGCATTATCTTAGTGGAAGGAGCCGTTAGAAGATGGGTAAATTGTGGCCGTGTAGGGGTGCACATAGTCAGCGACAGTACTCAAATAGGCCGCAGGATCCAAGCAATGACAACCCCAAACTGTATCAAGGAAACATTCTGCACACAATTACACCATCACCACCAGTCCGAACTGTTGACACAAGTTAGGTTGGATTCATAGATTCACTCCACTGGTGCCAAATTCTGACCTAACCATCTGTGTGTCCAGTTTTGGTAATCCTGTACCCTCAGCTTTCTGTTCTTAGATGACAGGAGTGGAACCCGATGTGGTCTTCTGCTGTTGTAGCCCATCTGCCTCAAAGTTCAATGCGTTGTGCATTCTTAGCTGCTGTTCTGCTCACCTCAGATGTACTGAGTGGATATCTCAAGTTAACTCTAGCCAGTCTGGTAATTCTCTTCTGACCGCTCTCATCTACGTTAAAGTAGTAAATGACTTGCGATTAAATGCAGACAGAGGCCATTTATCTGTTCTCATCCTCCTCGATCTGAGTGCTGGGTTTGACACCATTGATCACAATATTCTTAGAAATCGCCTTAGTCAATGGGTGGGCCTCTCTGGCAGTGTCTTAAATTGGTTTGAATCTTACCTAGCAGGGAGAAAATTCTTTGTTAGTTGTGGTATTTATAACTCAAAGTCACATGATATCCAATATAGTGTTCCACAAGGCTCTATCCTGGGTCCGCTGCTCTTCTCAATCTACATGCTTCCGTCAGGTCAGATTATCTCAGGGCACAACGTGAGCTACCACAGCTATGCTGATGACACACAGCTGTACTTATCAATAGCACCTGATGACACTGACTCTCTCGATTCACTAACACAATGTCTTACTTGTATTTCTGAATGGATGAATAGTAATTTTCTCAAGTTAAATAAAGAGAAAACTGAAATTGTATTGATTGGCAAAAACAGATTCAGTGAGGTTATCAGAAATAAACTTGACGCATTAGGATTAGAAGTTAAGACGGAAGTAAAAAACTTAGGGGTAACTGTTGACTGTAACCTGAATTTGAAATCGCATATTCATCAGACCACTAGGACAGCATTTTTTCACTTAAGAAATATAGCAAAAGTTAGACATCTTATAACATTGAAAGATGCTGAGAAATTAATTCACGCTTTTGTTTTTAGTCGATTAGATTACTGTAACGCACTCCTCTCAGGACTACCCAAAAAAGACATAAATCACTTGACACGAGTGCAGAATGCAGCTGCTAGAATCCTAACTGGGAAAAGAAAATCCGAACACATTTCTCCAGTTTTGATGTCACTACACTGGTTACCTGTGTCATTCAGAATTAACTTTAAAATTCTGCTTATGGTTTATAAAGCCTTAAATAATCTCGCCCCATCTTATATATCGGAATGCCTGACACCTTATATTCCAAATCGTAACCTTAGATCTTCAAATGAGTGTCTCCTTAGAATTCCAAGAACAAAACTTAAAAGAAGTGGTGAGGCAGGCGGCCTTCTGCTGTTATGCACCTAAAATCTGGAATAGCCTGCCAATAGGAATTCGCCAGGCTGATACAGTAGAGCACTTTAAAGCACTGCTGAAAACACATGACTTTAACATGGCCTTTTTATAACTTCACTTTAACTTAATCCGATACTCTGTATGTTCAATTCTTCATAATAACTATTCATAGTGGCTCTAAAATCCGTACTGACCCCAACTCTCTCTTCTGTTTCTTTTTCCGGTTTCTCTGTGGTGGCCTGCGCCACCACCAGCCTACTCAAAGCACCATGATGCCCCAGCATTGATGGACTAAAAGCCAGAAGTCCACGTGACCATCATCATCAAATCCTTCCGTGAGAATCCTAAATCCAAAGAGGACTGTTTCATTTATGTTAGGTAGAATGACCAGAGGGGACTGGGCGGTCTAATGGTCTGGAATCCTTGCAGATTTTATTTTTTTTTCTCCGGCCGTCTGGAGTTTTTTTTTTTGTTTTTTCTGTCCCCCCTGGCCATTAGACCGTACTCTTATTCGATGTTAATTAATGTTGACTTATTTTCTTTTTCTTACTGTGTCTCTTATTTTTCTATTCTTCATTATGTAAAGCACTTTGAGCTATATTTTCTTTGTATGAAAGTGTGCTATATAAATAAATGTTGTTGTTGTTGTGCAAGGCATTTCTGTCCACAGAACTGCTGCTCACTTGAAGTGGTTTTTCTCTTTTTCCACCATTCTAAGTAGACTCTAGAGACTGTTGTGCGTGAAAATCCCAGGAGATCAGCAGTTGCAGAAATACTTGAGCAAGTCCATCTGTAACCAGTAATCAAGGCACAGTCAAAATCACCAAGATCTCATTTTTTCTCCCTTCTGGTGTTCAATTTTACGATTAACTGAAGCTCCTGACCGGTATCTGTGTGGCTTCATGCATTGCGCTGCTGCTGCTGCCACATGACTGACTGATCAGATAACTGCAAGGACAAGCAGGAGTTCCTAACAATTTGCTAAGAGAGCATATTTTGTTAATATTACTATCACATTAACTGAGCAGTGAGAAAAATGTTACATAAAAATATAAAAGAACTATTATTATTATTAAATTAAAAAAAAAGGCAGTCTCTTGGCCACGGACACAACACAGATGTATGGCAATGGCTCGTTGACTACTCAAAAGTGTGCTTGAACGCTAATAGAGATATTTTAAAAACCTATTTGCGTTCAACACACAAAATACAGTAAGATTCAGTTATTTTCACCATGGTATTTGTTTTTATGAACCAGTGTTACCAGTTCATAAATTGCCTTTAAATGTCACAGATGGTGGCGCAGTGGTAGCACTGCTGCCTAGTAGTAAGGAGACCCGAGTTCGCTTCCCAGTCCTCCCTGCGTGGAGTTTGCATGTTCTCCCCGTGTCTGCGTGGGTTTCCTCCCACAATCCAAACACATGCAGGTCAGGTGCATTGGCGATTCTAAATTGTCCCTAGTGTGTGTGTGTGTGTGCCCTGCGGTGGGCTGGCGCCCTGCCGGGGGTTTGCTTCCTGCCTTGCACAGTGGGATTGGCTCCAGCAGACCCCCATGACCCTATAGTTAGGATATAGCGGATTGGATAATGGATGGATGTCACAGATTTGTCCAGCTCTTTGAGTGGTATAGGAATAAAACCAAAATGCTGTTCAGCTCTGAGCGAGCTGAGCTTTATGGCAGGCACTGAGGGGGTTCATTTATGGACATGGAGGACTGCAGCCTAATGGAAAGACTAAAAGCTGATTAATTTGACTCAAAGTGGCCCCCAAAGGCAGTAGGTTTACCAGCCAAGTTTTATGGACTAAATGACCTTCTCCTTCCATCCATCCATTATTCATATTTAACTCAAAGTGCCAGGCCACCACAAGGGCACATTCACTCACACAGAGCTGGTTTAGAGTCACGTATCGTCCTAACCTGCAAACCTTGGAGTGTTACAGACCCAGGGAAAGACTAATAGAAATGTGGTGAGAATGAGCAAATGGCACACCAGCTGTGACTGGGCAAGGATATGAAGCCATTCTCCTCAAACTGTGAGGCAGCGGTGCGTATTACGATGCCAGGGTGCTGCCCTCACTCCGCTTCTCATTTGTAAAAATGTTCTTATGTTGGGCAGAACAATGAAAATGGCCTTTCACGCTATTAAGAAACCGACAAGTAGAGCACAGTAAGCTGTATATTACTGGACTTCTCAGCCTTGAGAGCTGGACATGGAAAAATGCCAGAATTACGCGGGCTGAGCGCCATGGATTCAATTTAAATGTAATGATTAAAAACTGTCCTTTAAATTGTAGAAGAGAAGTTGTTCCTGAGGTGAAGATTAAAAACTTGAGCAATTGTGATGTTGTATTGGTAATCTGTGGCACTGTGAAATTTCAAATACAAAAAAAAAAAATTCGGAACAATTGCGTTTTTCTTTCAGTCTTGAGTGGATTATTGAAAGCTGAAGAAACGCTTGCGCGTGTGTCTGTAATTGTCGCAGATGAATGCCCCGTGATGTCACTGTGACATGGGAGTGCAGATCCTGCAGCGCATCCGCATCTCACACGCTGTCATTACCACGGCTGGATAATGTAGCAGGTGCCTCCAATTTGCCCCAGCGGCTTTGTGCAGCGAGATGCTGTCTGATTTAGGGCATTTGTTTTCTTTGTGTTCACGTCAGCGCTGCTTTTGTGTGGGCCCCTGCCTCAGAGCAGTCTATCACAATTTTCAGCTCCAGATGTATTGTGCCTTAAGAATAAGAAAAGAGGATGTGGCACTGGTGCCAGCTACTAATTAAAACAATTTAATGATTTGTTTTCTGATGACTTTTTTGAAAGACCCTTCAGGCCTGCATATACAGGCAGACTGTATCACTGATTGAGTATTTACTCAAAAGCAGATGCATTAGTCTGGAAAAAAAAATACAAAAATGACACCATTACTTGTATTGAGGGTCCAATTCAGGTAGACAGCAGCTCTTTCCACTGCTCTTCTTTAGCAGAAGCCAGAACTGTGCAGACTGAAGTGGAAAGCCGTTCAATTCTTCAAACATGGATAAGCTTGTTAATATGTTAAAAGTCAGCACTACTTAATCTAATTACACGGCCCATAGAGCAATGTCCTCAACTATAGTGGCTTGCTTACAGTGACAGTGACAGCCCTATTAACATGAGCTATGAACAAAAACATCATCTTATACGCTGTTGCTCCCCCGTGAGCTGACCCACCGAGACAAGGACTGAGCAAGACATCTGAAGGTGTCCTGTGGTACCGGGCGCCAGTAGATCCTCTAACTCCTGTAAGGTGCGAGCTGCAGCCACTGCGGATCAGACACATCGCACAGATGCTTAACTGGATTGAGATCTGGGGAATATGGAGGCCCGAGCAACACAATGAACTCCTCATCAGGATCCTCAAACAATTCTTGCAGTGGAGCAGGGTGCATTATTCTGCTGAAAGATGCCACTTTCATTGGGGGAATACCATTGCCACAAAGGGGAGTTCCTGGTCTGCAGTGATTTTAAGGCAGGTGGTACGCCTCACATTAACACTCACATAAATACCTGACCCCAGGGTTTCCCAACAAAACATCGTCCAAAGAATCACACTTCTGTGTTCTTTCCACAGTGCATCCTGGTGCCATCTCTTTCCCAGGGAAACAAACCACATGAACCTGGCCATGCAAGTGATCCAACAGAAAATAGGATTTATCAGACCACTGAATCAAGGTCCAGTTCTGGTGCTCATTGGATGTGCTGCTGAATGTGGACAGGGGTTAGCATGGGCACTCTGGCTAGTGTGAGGTTAAGCAGTCACATACAAATGAGGGTTCGATGCACTGAGGACCAGGACACATTACTCCCATAAAGATGATTAAAACGACAGTATGCCACAGTAGTCCTTCCATTTCTTCATACCTTCGTTAAAAGCTGGCGTCAATGAGTCTAAACCATCCAACACCCTGTTGATGGTACATTGTCTACTCTCCTAAAACCGCTGTCAGTAGGCGAGCACCATGGCTGACTAGGAGTACAGTGATCCCCCATTATATCGCGGTTCAGCTATCACACCCCCGTTATATCGCGGAAAAATTCTAGAAGTACATCGTACCTGTAGTGCACTTTGCAGCCAGTTCATAACAAAGCATAAAGTTTTCAGCAGACACTACGTGTGCTAGACAAAAGTTTGTTAGAACAATATTATAATTTCTAATAACTAACGTATACATACCATTTAAGCAATACACTAGTAAATCATAAAACATACTGCTACGTACAGGAATATGGTGACACAGTCGCAGTTCATAACGAAATGTGCATACGCTTTTCATTTTGTCACTACTCGTGCTAGACAAGAGTTCGTTAGAACAATACGTATTATAATTTATAACTATAACAACTGTAAATATTGACTACAATGCAGTAAAAAGTCAATATGTTTATAAAATAATGAACATTTAAGTAATACAGTGCAGTAAATCTTTAAATATACATATACTCAGCAAAAAGAAACGTCCCTTTTTCAGGACTGTGTATTTCAACAATAATGTTTTAAAAATCCAAATAACTTTACAGATCTTCATTGTAAAGGGTTTAAACAATGTTTTCCATGCATGTTCAATTAACCATAATCAATTAATTAACATGCACCTGTGGAATGGTCGTTAAGACCTTAACAGCTTACAGAAAGTAGGCATTTAAGGTCACAGTTCTAAAAACGCAGGACACTAAAGAGACTTGTCTACCGACTGTGAAAGATGCCCAGGGTCCCTGCTCATCTGCGTGAATGTGCATTAGGCATGCTGCAGGGAGGCATGAGGACTGCTGATGTGGCTAGGGCAATAAATTGCCATGTCCGCACTGTGAGACGCCTAAGACAGCGCTACAGGGAGACAGGAAGGACAGCTGATCATCCTCGCAGTGGAAGACCACGTGTAACAACACCTGCACAGGATCGGTACATCCGAATATCACACCTGCGTGACAGGTACAGGATGGCCACAACTACTGCCCGAGTCACACCAGGAACACACAATCCCTCCATCAGTGCTCAGAATGTCCGCAACAGGTTGAGAGAGGCTGGACTGAGGGCTTGTAGGCCTGTTGTAAGGCAGGTCCTTACCAGACATCACCAGGAACAACGCCGCCTATGGGCACAAACCCACCTTCGCTGGACCAGACAGGAGTGGCAAAAAGTGCTCTTCACTGATGAGTCACGGTTTTGTCTCACCAGGGGTGATGGACGGATTCGTGTTTATCATCGAAGGAATTGAGCACGTCTGGGACCTGTTGGATCGCAGGGTGAGGGCTAGGGCCATTCCCCCAAGAAATGTCCAGGAACTTGCAGGTGCCTTGGTGGAAGAGTGGGGTAACATCTCACAGCAAGAACTGACAAATCTGGTCCAGTCCATGAGGAGGAGATGCACTGCAGTACTTCAAGCAGCTGGTGGCCACACCACATACTGACTGGTACTTTTGATTTTGAGCCTCCCTTCATTCAGGGACACATTGTGAAACATTTTTAGTTTATGTCTTATGGTGTTGACTCTCTTAGTGTTCATACAAATATTTACACATTAAGTTTACTGAAAGTAAAAACAGTTGAAAGTCAGAGGACGTTTCTTTTTTTGCTGAGTGTATATTGTACACTACAGTAGAGAAAGAGTTTTGCGTTACAGTACCCAGATGATTTTTTTACAAGGCCCATTATTGGCTGAAAGAGGAGACTCAACCAATCAGAGTGGGATTTTCCTTCTCTTGGGCGCTGATTGGCTGCTGTTAACGTGGTGTAATCTTCCAAGAACAGCAAGCGAGGGTCCCCGACGTATCAGTTCTCTGCGTATCGTGTACCTTGCTTGTGGTCCGATTGTTGCGAGCAAACATTTTGTGAACTTTGTGTTTTGTTTTAAGCCCTACAATGGCTCCCATAAGTCCTGCATCTTCTAAGCCTTCTGGTAGTAATAAGCCTAAGCACCAGACGAAGACCTTGACCATTCAGGAGAAGGTAAAACTCCTGGATATGCTTTGGGAAGGAAATCATTACACAGACGTCACTCGCCATTACAAGTTTACATCTGTTTAAAGTGGGGGGTATTTTATGACTTAAACTATATATAAAAAAAAAAATATTTATATGGTCATTATATATTGTGGATTTTCATCTATCGCTGATGGGTCTGGAACATAACTTCTGTGATAGGCGGGGGATCACTGTACCCCCATAAGCCTTGCATTTTCAGAAATGCTTGGACTCTGTTATCTAGCCATCATGATTTGGCCTTTATCAAAGCCACACAGGTCTCTACACCTGCCCATATCTTCTGCATTCAACATATCGGCTAGGAGTGGCTAATGTCAGCTTACCATCTAATAGATACCTGATCTTAACATCCACCATTTTTACAAGACTGTCAGCATCATTCACTTAATATGATAGTGGTCATAGCATTTTGACTTGTGCTGCTAGGAAAGGCTCCAGCTGTCAAAGCCCTGAACTGGACTAGGCAGATTCTGTACAGGCACGCGTTCCAAGATAGAAGATAAAAAGGTCATGAAATCTGTAAGAAACTTTCAAGTTATGTAGTTGAAGCAGAGGCCTTGACAACTGGGTAAGACATTGGCCTCATAAAATGAGTTTGATGGACGGAATGGTTCCCCCGCTCTCATTTCTTACTGGTTATGGTGTTCTAAAGTTTGACAGCCCCATTTTTTTCCTGCTATCAAAAAGCTGAAATCTTTCAATATCAAGCACACCACTTCCTTTGAAAAGAAGAAAAAAAGGCCTCCAATCATGTCTTCTGCCATTGAAGCCTTTTGGTCTAGTTCACAGGCACAGCATTGCTGGTTTAATACCACCCCCTCTTATTCATAGTGTGACCTAACCTGCTAGACCTCCAGCTGTTAAAATAATAAATAAAAAAACACTAATGTATGTCAGTTTTATGAAGTCAATTAGGATAAACGTCAGTTACTACTTAAAACACATTGTTCAGTCTGCTTAATCCAACTAAGAGTTTTCGGTGGCTGGAGTCTATACCCTTGCAGCATCAGGTGCCAGTTTATCCCAGCACCAAGTCTCATACACACACGCACAGGACAATTTAAAATTACTTAAAATGCTAACATGTATGTCTCAATTATTCCAGAGAAAACCTTTGCAGACTCCGGGAGAACATGCAAACTCCACATAAAGAACCACTAGGCACCGGATTTAAACCTGGTTTGCTGTATTCATTAGGCAGCATCATTAGCCAGGACAACACAATGGTATCCACATAACAAGGATAAATAAATAAAAACAATCGAAATCAAACTCATCCCTTTTGGTTACGATATGCTGAATGCTATTAACATGAACTTTTCCAGGATAAACCATTTATCTTCATAACCTGCTTATCCAGGGCAGTGTCGTGGGGCAACTGGAACGAATCCCAGCACACACGGCTGGGACGCTACCCTAACAGGGCACTAGTCTATCGAAGGGTGAAACACACACACACACACACACACACACACACAGGTAAGCTATATTATCAAGTAAGTCTTGAATAAGAATCGCCACCCAGTAGCCAATCACTAGGCTCAGGTTCTAATAGGACGTTCAGATTTCTAGTTCTCCTTTGAAGTATCGGCTATGTCTTCTTCAGGATTCAAAATGAGATTATCAAAGTTGCAGATGCAACTTTTTGTTTAGAATGGAGAGATCACATTTTGTAGGCATATGTCCTTTAGGCATATATCTTTCAATATTATTGCATGCTAAGTGTTTTCTGGGTAGTATCAGACGAGCTAGAGCTCAAGCAAGAAGGAAACAGCCTCCAGATTGAGAGTTTGCATTACCTGCTTTGTACTGGATGCGGAGCCATGTCTTGCAGTTACCTGAGGGGGCTTTACAAGAGTGAAACTGCCTGCTCTCTGGTATCTGTTCACATCTACACCTCATCTATAAAATTGCATGTAAATATTGTAAGGGGTTTGTTATTTAAAATTTGTAAAAAACCCAAAGAAGCAACCTCAGTACTACACAAGAAGATCCATCAGCGATGAATGGCTGCAAATTTACACTGCTACTTCACAGCTCACTTCGGATTACTAGATTCATCCTTCAACACAGGCCTGCTGCCCATGTACACCTTGCATATCCTTCCCATTTCTGCTCAGGTTTAATCCCACATCCCAAAGATATGCACATTAGGTTGAATATGTATTCTCCAGTGAAATGGTAGAAGGAGGTCTAGTGGCAATAGTGCTTATAACATCTCACATTCTATGATAATTCCCTGTAAAATGTCTTTAAAGGATGAGTTTGAACTGGTTGCTTAAAAGAAAGAAGCAGTTGAGACATTAAAAAAAAAAAAAAGTAAAGTTTCAAGGAAGTAAGTCATGCCTAAACAGGATTGGTCAAAGGGCATGAACTTAACAAGGCAGTCTGCCCTATTACTACAGCATCCCATTAGCCCAGTATGTACATCAACGAAGCACAAGACCAGCCTAACTTCAGGCTAATAGAGAGGGCCAGAAGCTTTGTCATTCCATCTATTTACAAGCCATGCAGGATGGCAGACTGGGTCCCTGTCTTACTCCATCATTTCATCCAGAAGGCACACAGGATCAGACACCAACTAGCTTACAAAGACTGAGAACCACCTGGCAGTCTAAACATACTGGATGCCTAAACTCCAAGCAAAGACAAATTGCTACATATCAAGGTTGTATTGGTATCATTTGCCACACTTATTACTTTGTTTGTTTTGGGCCCATTTTGGAATCATAAGTTAGAGCAGGGGTGCCCACACTTTTTCAGCTTGCAAGCTACTTTTAAAATGACCAGGTCGAAATAATCTACCTACATTAAAAATGCTATATATTATATTACAATCTCACAATCTGATTAAATGGGTGGTTACCTGTCAGGCAACGCATGTGGTTGGTCTGCAAGTTGGCAAACATCTGCCACGGGTGCCCTCTCAGTTGCGAGAAGCAGATCATAGAATGTTACATAGTGAAGTGTCAGATAATGCAAAGAGTACGCAACACGTGTTTCACCCTATTTTGGGCTCATCAGGCGTACACAATCTAGTGCACCCCTCATCGGGGATCGAACCTCAGACAGACAAACGCACTTCGATTGTGACATTGTGAGGAAAAAAAAAATCCTCTTCCAATTCCACATCCAGCCCATAACCTCCCCAAACTTTTTTTTTTTTAAATCCCTTCTTTAGTCGATATAAATTGGAAGGCTAACTAGATCATAGCCGGACTTTTGCAGTAGCTCGAGCGTTTGATCGTGCGTGCGGGATGACCAGTGTGTTAGAAGAGAAGAGATCTCAGACTGGCCGCCCTGTATGTCAATCAAGTGGCAAATGCCATAGGGAGGATATATGATAGACTAACGTTTAAAATTTTATTTTTTTTTAATGCAACGCAATCTACCTGCACTACCGGTCGATCGCAATCGACACATTGGGCACCCCGGGTTAGAAAATGTCTAAACTATAATGTACAGTAACAATAAATGTGTAAACTTTGTCTTCTGCTTGTTTAGGTTTATAAAAGGCTGCTAAATCTAAGTATGAGGTCATAGTGGGGACTTGGGACACACTAATCAGGTCTATGTAATAAAAAGGTGCTGAAAAGGAGGCTCTTTATAAGGAAGAAACAAACAAATGACGGAGAACTGTCAGAAAGAGAAAGTCCACAAATTAGAACAAAGCATTCCCACATTGGACAGGTAGGATGATAATGTCTACTGCAGCAGGCAGTCTAGAAGCCACCATGGCTGCCTGGGCCTACAAATAGGAACACCTGAAACAGACAAAAAGGTCTCTGTTAAAATGTCCCTCGGGGTGTTCTAGGCACATTTGTGACTCCAAGAGTAATTCCAGACAATGCCTCAGAAAAAAAAACCAAACAGTTTATTTAAATGCCTTGGAAATAATCCCTGGCCGTCTGCCAGAATCACAGATGAATTTAGGATGTGATCCGAGACAAAGGCTGAACAGAGGATGGTAGAGCATCCAGAATTAGGATAGCAAACGGGTTATAGGGAGAGTGAGGAGCAAAGATCTATGATAGGGACCCCAATTGAAGAACTGACATTTACATTGGTTATTCATTTCAATATCTTGGTTAATTTTTTTATAATCTTTTGTCTTGCCTTTTGGGTTTAAGAAAAATTATGGAATTTTTCCATTCTTTTCCTGACCTCTTCCAAGAACACAAACAAGTTGGCAATCAAGATTAGCCCATTTCAGGGAATTAGAAAGTAACATGTGACAGACACCTGTTTAAAAAGGTAGTTCAGTTTTTATTTTAATTTTTACTTTCATGACTCTAATACAGTGTGTGATAAGTGCACTCCTTCTGTGAGCCCATACACATGATTGGAAAAAATACATCAGGTGGGTGTCTAATGAGAGCAGGTTGAAAGAATCGTAAAACACAAAATATATGCCTTAGTTCACTATTTAAGAAAATACTTTAAGCGGAGTTCCTAAAAGCATTTTTATATTATACAGTACATCTGTAGTATCTCCAACTTCTCTAGGTCACCTGTCTTAGGAGTTTTTGGTTCAGTGGCTCTAAGCATTGTAAGAGGAAGATGATACGGTGCCACCATGTCCTGTCCAGTTTGTGTGGATGTACACTCCAGGTTTTGACAACAGTTCATAAGTATGGGCACCAAAGTAATCTCTTTGTGCCTGTAGGGGAGGAAAAAGAAATAATGAGCTCAGTCTTAAGGCAGGCCAAATCACATTTATAAATACAAGATAGATTGCAACAACCTAGAGGAAGGCAAATGCTGAAAGGAATTTAATCAGTTTACTTTGACACTGCATTATTATCCTTTAAACCAGTAGTTCAAGTTCAGTCAAGGGAGACCCCTGTGGTTGCAAGTTTTTGTTCCAACCAGTTAAGAAAAAAAAAAATCAAAAAAAAAAATCTGTGAGTCATTCTTACTTTTAATAGATCTCTTTGTTTAAGTTGCTGGTCTTTTTCAATTGAATTCTATATTCATTACCAACATAGCAATAAGACATTTAAAGGCCATATATAAAAATTTAGAAAGATTAAGGACTAAAATCTTTTATTATTCTCCCATATTTAACTTTTTCTGTGACATTTTCTTGGTTAGTTGTATGTGAATAGTAACAACAAAGAGTGGAGCAGACATGGGTGCAAACAATACTGAACCCTAAAATGGAGTGGCTGTTTGTGGCATATTTAACCAAAAATGTTTATAAAAGGGAGCAAAACCTTAAAACAAGACAATGAAAATGAATTCATTCCTGCTTAACAAACAAATGCTCACTGCCTTCCTAGCAAAACTTTAAATACCATGTTTGTTTCTAGACTAACACAAAACAAAAAAAAAAAACAATGAAATAACAGAATGATTAATTAAGGTAAAAGTCGACTCAAAAGAAAAAGGTGGTTGGAATAAAAAACGGCCCCCACCCAAGTCTGAACTTGAGAACTACTGCTCTGGGCAATGGAAACAAACAATTTAAAAAGGAAAAAAATGTTTGTATATAGTTAAAGACTGTCGGATTTGACAAAGTGACCTGCTGTTTGGATTCTTTTTGTGTTTAAATTTGTTGTCAGGCATGTGTCACTAGCAGCTGCTTTCTCACTGTGACTTCCCATATGTACGGTAATGAAGGCGACCAATGCAGGAAGTGTCCCATCAAGGCAACACACAACATTGGGAAAGTTTAGACTTGGATGTACCAATGGGATAAAAAGTAAAAAAAACAAATGGTTTTATTGTTGAAGTCTGTGATTCAAGGTGTAAACAAAAATAAATAGGGAGATGGTCACAAGCAACAGTAATCAAAAGGCACAAGATAAAAGTCCAGTCCAAAAAGGTTTATAAAAAAAAAAAACCAAAAAAACCAACAACTCGAAAGTTTTGACAAGAGCTGTTTGCATAGTTATAACTCATAATGCTAGTCCAATGGCTTGAAAAACAGTGGCCTTTCTTTTTCACTCGCACCTCTCCTTATGCACTGAGGGGAGCTAGTGAACGTATGGGCTACAGGGCAATGTCTTAAGTGCAAATCTGAAATCTGTATCATGACACTAAAAGCATGACATTGTATTTACTACTTACTTTGAATGTTAAACTTGTTTGATGTGTAAAGTGCTTTGTGATGGTGCATTCAACAGTGGGGTTACACAACATAAAACCAGACCAGACACTTAATAAGACTATATCTGGAGTGCCATATGGAATTTGGATCACCACAAAATATAAAGACACAGCAGCACTAGAAACCATGCAAAATGAAATAAACTACCAACAAATGTAATTAAAGCACATGTACAAAAAGATTTAAAAAATGTAAGGATATAAAAATTGGACAAATTTAATTGTTTACTGGTTTGCTGTTGTAGTGAATTTTTCAGTGTTTCTGAAGACCTGGATTGTAAATTATAAAGCTAAAGCAACCTGCTGATTCACAGTGTGGCCTTGCACAAGTTAAAATTAACCAAGCCTCTAACTTTTACTACAAAAATAGGCTATTTCAAGAAGGTTCTATCATCCATCTATCCATTATCTAACCCGCTATATCCTAACTACAGTGTCACGGAAGTCTGCTGGAGCCAATCCCAGCCAACACAGGGAGCTAGGCAGGGCGCGCACACACACACGCCAAGGATAATTTAGAATCGCCAATGCACCTAACCTGCATGTCTGTGGACTGTGGGAGTAAACCCACGCAGACACGGGGAGAACATGCAAACTCCACGCAGGGAGGACCCAGGAAGTGAACCCAGGTCTCCTAACTGCGAGGCAGCAGCGCTACCCACTGCACCGCCCAGGTTCCATCATGTAACATGTAAAAATAGTATTTGGGATTGAATATATTATGAAAGGGATCACATAAAATGAATATCTCCGCATGATAGCTATCACTTAGACATTTTACTATTTGATAAAAATATGTTTTCATTTAAAATCATTTCAATCCCAAAATTTTAAACTATCAGTAACTATCACTAGTGGAGAAAAGCCACACTTTCTTTTGCATTCATGATTGAAATGCCTCCTGCTTTGATAGCACTAAAACACAGGAAAAAAAAAAAAAAAAATGAGTACAAATATTTTAAATGGATTCCTCAAGAACTGTGTTGATAAAAATGAAGCCTTCAATTTCTTACCTGCAGCAGGTTAGCAGGTAGCATATCATGTCTGTATCCATCGAAAAAGGATAGGGCTGTTCCAAAGCATGGCATGGGGATCCCAAACTGGATACCTGTGC
The DNA here is from genome assembly GCF_016835505.1 of Polypterus senegalus. Taxonomy (NCBI): domain Eukaryota; kingdom Metazoa; phylum Chordata; class Cladistia; order Polypteriformes; family Polypteridae; genus Polypterus; species Polypterus senegalus. Next base: position 25,625,473 of record NC_053159.1, read on the forward strand.
TTATTGCACGCCGCCAAGACTCCTGAATCAAAGGAAAACACAAAATTTCTACATCTCTGCGTAAGAAATATGACTTTACGTGAATGAGCCTTTTGTTAAATAATTAGATTAGGCAAGTGTGCCATGTCATGATGACTTTAATAGAAAAAAAATCACATTTTTTCAACAGGTTTTAATGTAGTGTTAGCAGGCTAGTGACTCGTTCATAGATAAAGGGCAAGCCAGGACTGGGAACTGTACAACCGCTAACAGTTTACTGACCACTAGGTCATACTGATTACAGTCCAGGTTGTGCCATTAATGCCAGTTAGATTGCTTTTATATGTAATAAGGTAAATGTATTAGGACTAGGAAATATTTTCAGTAAACTTGGACAAGCAATACCAAAATGGGCTAAACAGGGTTCTAGATGGTTACAGTTGAGGGACTCCGGTAAAGGCTTTTAAAACGCATACTACAGAATGCTGCAGACACTAAAAAGTCAACATACACAAGATTGCTCCACAGGAAAATTCCTCAGACAGGTAATAGCAATACTGGGTCTTCCTGAGTAAACAAAGATGCAGCTATTAACGAGGAGATGGGAATATTCTATGGAGACTGGAAAATTAAACGGACTTTAAATGGTAACTTTTTTCACACTAGTGTGTTCGTAAGATCGGAGATGTGTCATTGTGCGAGTATTTTTTGGTTATCAGTCGTCTACATTTCTTCTTGCCAGCATTTTAAGGGTATGTGCTCTTGACCATGCTGCATGCTTGGCTTACAACGCAACTCTGTGGGAATCATAAAATGGGATGTGCTCAGCTTTGGTTTTCACAGGTGGTAAATAACCAACATTTGTATTGTGAAATTTTGGTTAATGTGGTTATCCAAAGGGGTACTCAATACCAGTTTTAGGAAGAAACAAAAACGCAACACCGAGTACCCAGACAGGCTGCACACAGATTCAATACAGATTATCACACCTGACAGTCCTGCACAGCTTTTTTGAAGAAGTCATCCAGAAGAAGGTTCTCAAGGTCTGGATTCCTTTCAAATGCTTCTTTTATTTTGCCCAAGAAAACACTATTAAAAATGAAGAAAGGATTATTAAGCTTTTATGAGTAAGTAATTCAAAACTACCTGTGCTCAGAATAGTATAAAATATATATTAATTGCACTGAAAAATACTTCAGAATTGTTGGGACTGTGAAAAGCACTTGCTAATGTGCGGTGAGCTGCTACAGCTCCTTTACAAGGTTAATGCTTACCATATTTCGATATATATATGGATTTCACTTAGTTGTTATCAATTATTTACAGTAGACACAGTTAACTGAATTTGAGAACACCAAACAACAATATCTACCTGTTGCCTACTCAAATGTGAGGGCAGTATTGTATCACTGGGTAGAAATATAATGACTTAGAAGATGTAAATTAGCATAACTACAACATTATATTAATAATTGGCACAGAATGACACTAAATATACAGAAGAAACTTTCAGTCCTGGAAAATGGCACAGCTGGACATCATTGGATTTCTGCTGAAGTGATATTAGTGGAAGTAGAAAACAATCATCTCTTATCCTGCAGTCACTGAGCAGTCTGAGTCAGGGTTGGATACACACTTTGAAATTGTTCCCAATTGGTTTTTAAAAAGGCATTCTTTTATATGCCATCTTTCTTTTAAAGCCCAATAACTGACATTGCTGGCTGGTGGAGTCAACAGTTACCAAAATATCCCCATTCTCACCATTATCAAACATATCTTTTTTTGTAATTTCAAATATGCATCATGTTGCGCTGCTATAGTAGCAATAGACGTGTGTGCAATATAAAACTCCACATCCTCTGCAGCTATCAAAAGTAATTATTATTTTCACTGCTACTGCAAAACCTGTAGCAGGATATCGCTCTCTGCAAGTACAGAAATGTCATATAGATCATTTCTGGGGTTTCATAAGGAAACAAAACAAAAAAAAAAAAAATACAAGCATGGATTTATTACAGTGGTTCACCAGTTTGACTGCTTTGTCATCTTATAGGAGATCCTACACTGTGAATGGCTTCAATATCAGAACTAACATGAAAATCACCAGGGTAGGCCAGCTTCAGGAAGATACCCATACACCCATGCACACAAAAAGGGTGGGGCTCGGCATAAGGAGAGGGAAAAAAATGAAGACTGGAAATTCAGAGCTGAACAAAGAATTCGTGGTATTGAAATGTGTAAAAGGTCAGTAAATAATTTCACAAGATGGCTCAAGATCAGCATAGAGGGAGAAATAGCACTAATAGTCGGTGTGAAAAACACACAGCATCTCAGTAGAAAAAACAGCTAACATTTAACACTGTTGTGTGAAAATAGAAGTGCAACTGTCTGTTCTGTGTGTGCTCCTATAAACTCTATTTTCTCTTTACTTAAATGAAAGTACATCAGCTATTCAAGCTTTAAAGTGTTTTGAAGTCTAAGTAGAGATTTAAGTAACATGTTAATTTCTACAGGTTTTATAAAATATATGCTATTATAATTAAATATTCAACTTTATACAAAAGCCGACCATTAACCAGTGGTGTTTTTGCATCAGTAGGGTACAGCCCTACCAGATGTTGTACAAAGTAAGTAATACGCTTCCCTCAGTAACTTAACTTATGATTAGAATGTTTATAACGACCCTCACTTCCGTTTTCTTTTTTAAAAATTGTTTTCCCTAAATTATCTATCATATGCTCAAGATAATTACTTATCAAGAGAAATACTGCTTGTTGTAGCAGCATGTAAAATTGTCTTTATGCGGTGTGCTGCCTGTTTCACGGTGAGGTCTTGAACATCTGGCCCTGTGGTGCTCTCTATACACTTGGCTGTGTGTCTGTGTGTCTGTGCGCACATGTGCAACCTTAACTTTCCAGCTTAGAAAAAGGGGCTGGAAGATCACTGCCAACATTAAAACGAGGCCTGCCTTTTTATTCTTTAATTGTGTATTTGTACTTCCGATGCAAACTTTTCCCCGACCATGTAGCACATGCAAGTAAAAAGATATGAAAAGCTCATAGGCCATTTGGGAAAAAAACAGAAGCAGATCGGTATGAGGAATGCATCATTCACAAAACATTATAGAATAAGCTCTTCATTTTCTTTGGAGACTGTATTCCTTTAATATGGGTGATGACATCCTTCATATATTCTTTAATTCTGAGATGGCCAGTATAATAATTTTTTAAGTTGTGATCTGGACAGGTAACATTACTTCAAGATACGCCTGCATTACTTAAAGATAGGTCTGCCAAATCAATAAATTATTTAAAATGGCAGACTCAGTTATGGGACACACTCTCGACCCGCTGGAGTTCACAGTGGAGGAGAGAATGAAGACAAAACTGATGGTCATTATAAACAATGCTGCATATTATTCAGCACAGGTGTTTCAAGAAATCCTACTGGGATTCCTTTACACCAAAGGCAATACATTATATAATGCTTCACTGCGACTGCAAAGTCAGAGGTTTTCTTTCTTTTTAGTCATTCTGGTGTAGGTGTATATGCATTTATTTATTTATGTATTCATTTAATGAGCTTGTCAAAAAGCCAAATTCCATCTGAGGACAAATCGAGTTCTATCCATCTGTCTTGATTTTTACCCACTGCTGAGGAGAATCGCACTAAATTTGAAAACCCATATTTGGTCCTTCCACTTCATGGGGAAGATGCCAGCAGTACGATGTTCCAGTTTCAAAGAAGCATAGAATGCTAATGTGTAAAGAACAGGCATGCAGAAAATTATTTTTTCATTTGTTTGCTGGCCTCATGCAGACCAACAAACAAATGGCCGTGCACTAGTTGGCACTGCCACTGGACAGCCCCAGAATCTTGTGTCTAAGTTGCGTATTGTGTGTAATCTGCATGTTCACAATACAGAACAGTGATCCATCCTACCTTCTGATAATGCATCCACCTCGCCACATGAGGGCAATTCCACCATAATTTAGAGACCAACCAAACTCCTTGGCTGCCTGACGCAGAAGCATGAATCCCTGGGCATATGAAATGATCTTTGATGCATAGAGGGCCTTAGGAGAATGATAATGTATAAGGGTGAGTAGAGAAAAGACAAAAGAAATATATACAAAACTATAAATTTTCTTTGTAGAATGTTCAGATTTATAAGACATGCAAAAATTTTAAAACATTAAAAAAAAAAAAAACCCATACCTAACAAACAAGCTAGTTCAGAAGGCCAAACGAAGACATAACTTAAAGTTGTCTCCCTGCATCTCACAAGATATTTCTAGTTGTAATGCGTGATACAGTTCATTTATTTTAATAATTGTATTAGGTGATGGCTGGAGTGAAAACTAGAAGGACATTTATCATACACATTTTCACCCAAAATGCCAACTTAATTCCATTTCATATTTGTCATTTAAACATCTTTTTCAGTGGACACGTTTGTAGTAAAGCCTACACAGTAGGAATGAATCGCCTTTTGCAAACAATGAAGACTATAGCACGTCCTCCACTTCTCTAAACTCCCACATGCAGTCTTTTCACAACACTTCCTTAAATAATCTACGCCCACTATGCTCAATATACTAAACCATTCTCAGAGGAAATGACTTCATTAACAGTACATTTCTATGATGACTAAAATTAAACTTGGATATAAACAGTGGGAGGCAAACTTCAAGGGGAAAAAAAAAAAAAGCAGCACAATTAATCACTGTAGCATTAATTTATGACTTTTTCTGGGATCACACAAAGCAATAAGAATACCCTTCATTCAGTGTGTTGACATGCACACATATAGCCAGGTTAAGGTGAATTAGGGGTGCCCACACTTTTTCGGCTTGCGAGCTACTTTTAAAATGACCAGGTCGAGAGTGTAAAGGAGTATCCTTCATACATAAAATATAGGTTGTTGTACCTTGCATAACTGAATAACCCTTATGGCACAATAACAATTCAATACATTTATGGTCACTACGGTATTTGGACTTAATCTTCATGTGGGAAAAGGCTGACTCGCATAAATAAGTAGAGCCGGATAATGTAGTCGTCAAGGAGGTAGCACATTTCATGTTTGGGTACTTTTCCCCTGTGAGGAAGTTCCAAAACGGTCCATGAGCCCCATACTTCAGCTGAATGTCAGCCTGTAGTGTCAAAATCTCATCCTCCACTGTAGAGGAGTTTTAGGTGAAACAGTGTTGCAATTTTTGATGCGGGTGAATCACCCTCAACATCTTCCCTAAATGAACAGCACTTAAATGTAGCGATTGGCTCAAGTACAGCTGAGTCTTGAAACCATCTGTCAAAGTCTGACAGACAATTTTCAATCTGCTCGGGGTAGCGTATGCTGTCAAGTTGCGCACACGCCTTCCATTGCGTCTCCAGCTGTGACGCGAGGTTTTGGATGTTCCCCAAATCAAGGCGCTACAGCTTTGAGGACAGATGTTGCATTTTTTGTTTGAAAGCATTAACTGAGCTCATCATATTGACCATGGTTTTGTCTTTTCCTTACAGCTGTAAATTAAGCTCATTCAACAGGTTGGTCAGATCAGTAAAAAAATGCCAAGTCTAGCAGCCAATGATCATTATTAAGTTGCTTGTATTCTGCATGTTTAATGACAAGGAGAAACTCTTTTCTCCAGGCAGGGGTCTCAATCTCAGCAGGAATTTCTCCATAGCCATCTGTCTCAACAAAGGCCTCTTATCTTCTCTCCATCTTGGAAGGACTTCTTATGCTTAATGATCAAGTGACTCACCCGGAACGATGCTTCGGTGCGTCTGCCTTTGTTTTTGAATGAAAAATGACGGCTGTCCGATTAACTGCGATTTTAGTTCCCTCTCCTTTCTCTTTCTCAGAGCGCTTTTTGGAAGGAAGTCCGTTCTGTAGTTTTTATGAACAGTTCAAAAGTGCCTTTCCACAATTTCCTTCTTTGGAATAGCAATGATAGATTGACAGATCAGACAAATGCACTTCGATTGTGACATTGTGAGAGAAAAAAAATAAATAATCCTCTTCCAATTCCACATCCAGCCCATACCCTAAACACAAATTTATTTATTTATTTATTTTTTAAATCCCTTCTTTAGTCGATATAAATTGGAAGGCTAACTAGATCACTTAGATAGCCGGAGTTTTGCAGTAGCTCATGCGTTTGATTGTGTGTGCGGGATGACTAGTTTGTTAGAAGAAAAGAGATCTCAGACTGGCCGCCCTGTATGTCAATCAAGTGGCAAATGCCATAGGGAGGATATATGATAGACTAACATTTAAAAACATTTTTTTTTTAATGCAACGTGATCTACCTGCACTACCTTTCCAATCTACCGGTCGATTGCGATCGACGTATTGGGCACCCCGGAGGTGAATAACCCAGTTAAGGAAGAAACCTGGTTTCTTAAAAATGCGCGTTTACATGCCCTGAGGAATCTTGTGTACATCTTCTTTGTCAAAATGTTTTGACATCATTACACCACTCGAGAGTTAAACATCATCGGCACCATGAACCTGAAAATATGCATGACACTTGTGATCATTTTCTTGTGTTTTATAAATATGTTTAGTCAAATTGACTATTTCTGGGTTTCTGTTAGCAGCATATAGGCAGCATACTCTTTCTGATTGGCCATGCAATTGTGTTGCCGAGTTTAGTACCACAGGTTCATCATCACTGACTTAAATGTACCAATTTCTGAAATATTGAGAGAGATTATTTAAGAGAGTAAAAGTAATAATGCAATCACCCAAACATTTGCCTCTGGAAATTTAATTCCCATTATTACATGTGGCTACTGAAAGACTGGTTATCCTGGTTATGATGCCTTTACCACTACAGTATATGATTACGATTTGATTGATAACTCCTTAACAGTTAAAATAAAAAAATAAATAAATAAAAAGACAGCAAACTCTAATTGAATATACAGTTTAACACACAGACTACACATATTTATCCCTTAATCGTTTAAAATCCTAAAGAAAAGTCAATGTCACCATCAGAATGGCATGCACAAGACTGAGACAGAGAATAAAATAAAAAAAGAGATACTGGATTGGGTAATTCTACTCGCTGATGAGTTCTCTGAACTTCCCTCTGTCCCAGGTTTCTGTGCGAGTGCTTCTCTAGGTACTCTAGCTTTTCCCCAAATTGACTCTGGATGAATGCCCTACCCCATCCAGGGTTAATTTAAGCTAAGGTGGCATACTCACCTTGCGGATGTCTTCTAGAAATTTCTTTTTGTCACCACTAAAAGCTGCCTCTTTGGGTCCTTTCAGATGTTTGCTAGCTTCTACTCTTTCCTCTTTTAATGAGGAAAGACACCTAGCAAAGACTGCCTCTCCTGCACAGTAGTGGAAAAGAGAAGAACAAAACATGCAGACACATATCAGGCCTTGTCATTCTTCAGCATAGCATCATTCACAGTAAGAACCATGAAGAAGTACAATTTAAGTAATAAAACACATTTTTTCATAGGAAACTTTAACTGAAGTATACTGCATACCTGCACGAAATAAGAGTATGTTTTAAAAAAACACTCATTCCTTGCTCTTAAGGTCTAGAATCGGATCTTAAAAATATCCTTACTTTTGAATGATTGCTTACTATATACAGTGGTGTGAAAAACTATTTGCCCCCTTCCTGATTTCTTATTCTTTTGCATGTTTGTCACACAAAATGTTTCTGATCATCAAACACATTTAACCATTAGTCAAATATAATACAAGTAAACACAAAATGCAGTTTTTAAAATGATGGTTTTTATTATTAAGGGAGAAAAAATCCAAACCTACATGGCCCTGTGTGAAAAAGTAATTGCCCCCTGAACCTAATAACTGGTTGGGCCACCCTTAGCAGCAATAACTGCAATCAAGCGTTTGCGATAACTTGCAATGAGTCTTTTACGGCGCTCTGGAGGAATTTTGGCCCACTCATCTTTGCAGAATTGTTGTAATTCAGCTTTATTTGAGGGTTTCTAGCATGAACTGCCTTTTTAAGGTCATGCCATAGCATCTCAATTGGATTCAGGTCAGGACTTTGACTAGGCCACTCCAAAGTCTTCATTTTGTTTTTCTTCAGCCATTCAGAGGTGGATTTGCTGGTGTGTTTTGGGTCATTGTCCTGTTGCAGCACCCAAGATCGCTTCAGCTTGAGTTGACGAACAGATGGCCGGACATTCTCCTTCAGGATTTTTTGGTAGACAGTAGAATTCATGGTTCCATCTATCACAACAAGCCTTCCAGGTCCTGAAGCAGCAAAACAACCCCAGACCATCACACTACCACCACCATATTTTACTGTTGGTATGATGTTTTTTCTGAAATGCTGTGTTCCTTTTACGCTAGATGTAACGGGACATTTGCCTTCCAAAAAGTTCAACTTTTGTCTCATCAGTCCACAAGGTATTTTCCCAAAAGTCTTAGCAATCATTGAGATGTTTCTTAGCAAAATTGAGACGAGCCCTAATGTTCTTTTTGCTTAACAGTGGTTTGCGTCTTGGTAATTTGCCATGCAGGCCGTTTTTGCCCAGTCTCTTTCTTATGGTGGAGTCATGAACACTGACCTTAATTGAGGCAAGTGAGGCCTGCAGTTCTTTAGACGTTGTCCTGGGGTCTTTTGTGACCTCTCGGATGAGTCGTCTCTGCGCTCTTGGGGTAATTTTGGTCGGCCGGCCACTCCTGGGAAGGTTCACCACTGTTCCATGTTTTGCCATTTGTGGATAATGGCTCTCACTGTGGTTCGCTGGAGTCCCAAAGCTTTAGAAATGGCTTTATAACCTTTACCAGACTGATAGATCTCAATTACTTCTGTTCTCATTTGTTCCTGAATTTCTTTGGATCTTGGCATGATGTCTAGCTTTTGAGGTGCTTTTGGTCTACTTCTCTGTGTCAGGCAGCTCCTATTTAAGTGATTTCTTAATTTGAAACAGGTGTGGCAGTAATCAGGCCTGGGGGTGGCTACGGAAATTGAACTCAGGTGTGATACACCACAGTTAGGTTATTTTTAACAAGGGGCAATTACTTTTTCACACAGGGCCATGTAGGTTTGGATTTTTTTTCTTCCTAATAAAAACCATCATTTAAAAACTGCATTTTGTGTTTACTTGTGTTATATTTGACTAATGGGTAAATGTGTTTGATGATCAGAAACATTTTGTGTGACAAACATGCAAAAGAATAAGAAATCAGGAAGGGGGCAAATAGTTTTTCACACCACTGTAGTGCAGTTTTCTCACATTGGCAGTAAGGTAAACTGTACTACTCAAAGTCACGTGTCAAAATTTTGGGCTCCAAAGTAGCTGCCGCACAGTAAAGAGAATATGGGTTTGTGTCCCAGGTCCTGCCTGTGTGGAGTCTGCAAAGCACTTCGAGTAGTGAGAAAAGTGCTATATAAAATGGAAAGAATTAATAGTATTATCTTGTCTGTATTGTCCCAGAGAGCAACTATGCAGAATTTGGTCCAGATCAGACACACAGTGTAGGACTGTATAGGGAGCATACACACAGACTGATATTCTATTTTATACAGTGCCCTCCATACTATTTTGGACAAAGATACAGTAATTTTTTCCTTGATATACCACGCTACTCCACAGTTTTAAATTACAAATCAAACAATTCAGACATGATTAAAAGTGCACATTGCAAACTTTCAGTTACCTTCCTAAACAGACTGTGGACCCTACCGTAACAAGTGGGGTTGCTAATCCATTTTCACCATATATACAAGGTGTCACTTCCTTTCTAGCTAACACCTTCTCTGTTTTTTCCTGGACTCTCTTCATTTCACACTCATCTGTTATACCACTCCCAACTCTAAGCTCAACCGCCCTAGTTAACTAGTTTAAGTCTTGTAAAGCCAGTAATCCATGCTGGCTCTAAAATCATTTGTGAAATGCTTTTCTATCACAACATACAAATACTAAACAGTGGAAAGAAGACACGTGTCAGGTCATTGTTGGTTCTCCATAAATGGTCTCAAAAAGCATCAGCAGCCTTTTTTATCATCTTCTTCATTATTATTATCTACTGTCACCACTCACCTTATGTATTTTGTATATTACAGAGAGACTGAAGATAGTGTGGCTCTTGCTTGTACCTTCAACTACTGTTGCACACGGTCTTTGATTACATGGCTGGTAAATGTAGCAACACAAGCTCACTTGTCATTATAAGCATTTATTACTGTGATTTTGTTACTTGTTGCACTTGAATTGTATTATGGTTCTTGATAGTTCTAACTATTCCTGGGTGTGTTTTCACATTGCAACTGCTTTCTTATCTTTTAGTGTGTCATGGCAAATAACTGGATTTTAACTGGCATGGTCAAAAACAGGAACAAAGGTTAGCAGCCACATCTGAAAACATGAATGGTTAAAAAGAAAAAAAGTTAAGGAAAACAGGAGTTATAATCCTGAGATCGAATCACAAGGCAGGAATGTAGTCAAAATCAAGGTCAAGGTAAACTCATAAAGTCTGTTTACTTCCTCTGACATTAAAGACATAATATTCACTTGTGAGCTTGGAAAAATTGAAACATTTCAATTTGTTTTAATAGGCATCTGTCACAAGGTCCCTGGAACTACCACTTAGGGTTGCCTATGACACTAAAAAAAGAAAACATAAGCAGCAATGAAAGGGTATTACAAACACAATATACATAACAGGACAAAAAAACAGATTCCACAGTGGTGCAGATTTGATTCCAGGTCTACCTGTGTGAAGTTTACATGTTCTCCCAATGCTTGTATGGGTGTCATTCTGGATATCTAGGCTTTCCTTTCACATGCCAGATATTTACTAGCTAGATTAACCAACATCTCCAGACTGGTTACTTGTGAATGAATCGCCTAAAAGTTTAATTTATTCAAAACAAAACAACAAATCTGCTTGCGTGCAAAGCTCATCTACACATGTGATCATCATAAATAGACCCTTTGTTTTTTTTTTCTATTTTTGAAAAAATGACCTTGCTTTTAATTTATTTGGAGTGGTGCCTCAATGAACCAAATGTAAAATAACATCTTGTATTGACAAGATCTAGTAGCTCCACAGACTTCATGCCTGATAATGTTATAGAAATTTACTAAAAGACTAAACTTTGAATTAACAGGTAGTACTGCAGACATTTGAATTAATGTTTTGACATGAAATGCAGGGATGAATATATTAAAACTGATATACAAAGTCTGTCATAATACTAGTGAGAAAGATATTAGACAGCTGAAAACCATTTATAAAAATGACTACATTATTACACATCAGTCCTTCCAATCTAGAAGTATTCTTGATAATGGTCATCTGTGAGGTCCATAAGCACATTAGCCTCATTAAATTCATGAGGGACCTTGTACATATCTTCACAGGCCTCACTTCCCAAATGTACTGCATGGTTTTCAGCTGTAGCAGTGATTTTATTGGCAAGTTTTATGATATTATGTAACCCATTTATTTCTTCAATTTAGGCAATAATTGGCAACTTTTCTGTAGTAGTCTGTCAAGTTTTTATCAATTTCACCAGGTTTTCAGTAAGGCACATGTAAGACAACATTCACTTCATCAACATAAGTTTAAACTAAGCAGAGCAGAGGATCTCCACATCTTATAAAGCCTATCCCAAAGTAGTGGTATCTCACATTTTGGGACTTTATCAGCTTTTAATCAAAATGCAATGTTTCCATGTTACTGTGCCTTTCCCTCCCCATTTGAAATCAGTTAATCTCCCATCTACGCAGATCTTAATCGTTAATTCTAGATCATTTCTCCAAGAAACTAGTGTGCCTGGTTGCAGCTTGGGATTTGGTGTCTAACTTGTACTTTTGGCTGGTTTTAAATATGCCACTCACTACTTTTATTACTTTGGTTTGGAAAGAGGTTTATTTATTTATTTATTTATTTTTTAAAAACACAGATATGAACTAGTGCTCGTTTGTTTTCTTTATGACCAGAAACTAAAATTTATGCCCATTTGAAACAGAAGTTCAGATTTTCTTTTCCACAAACTACAATGTAAGCCTGTTTGTTTTGTTTTTTCCTAACATTCTTCATGAATGTTAGCATTAAATACAATCTGTTCATCTAAAACCCACTTTCAGTTATCGATTCTTTTCTCTCTGTGAAAACAGAGGAGAATTGCACCATTGACTAAAATCCAAGCAATAAAATGCCTTGAATATGCACCATCAGGTTCCTACAGAAAAAGCACATACTAGAATTCTCAGTTGAAGAGAGGCATGCTGGGCTGAAAAGAAACAAATACCCTTTCATATACACCTACCCCTCCAAGCAGTATGTCAGTGCACCGCAATTAAGGTTTGTCAGACAACTCCAAACAACAGGAAGAGACCATGGCAAGGAGTAAACGAGAGGCATAGTCAAAAGCATTCATTATATTGAACATGTGATCAAAGGCACAGAAATAGGTGTATACAATAAAGCAGCATGACATCGTTCTGTGTTGTACACCCATATAACTTTTTAAAATCCATACAGAGTTTTGATTGGTGCCCTAATTGACGTGAAAGAGGTTGGTTGGTTTCTTAGGGCAGTACAGATCTGCAGTGTCACAAAGGAGTCCATTTACTGCACTGCACAAAATTCACAACCTATCATTTGAAAAAAGATCTAGCACTTTATTTACTATTCTGAAAAAAAACAGAAAGTGATTACTTCTGGGGGAAAACAACACAGCAAAATACAAATAGCATGCTGGAGATCAAATATGGTCTTTGGGAGGAAAAAAAAAAACAAAAAAACCACGAGCTCAAATGCTAACTGGCACTGAGAAAAAGTAGGGAAAAAAGAATCAGAGCAGAAGATACTGCAGGCCAAACAGCTTCACTGCCAAAGATGGCGGAAAAATCAACATAGTTCAAGAAGCAGCAGTGTTGATTCTTGTTTCCTGAAATACAAGCGCATAAAAGGAACAAATGCCATTTACAGAATGAGCATGACTCAGCAGATTGAGCTAATAAATGCGAGTCACTGTGAATCTGCAGGCTGAGCTCTATTGTGTGTGGCCTTTCAGCCATGTGCACAGCTGACACCTCATAGGATTCACCGAGTGATAATTTGGAAACAAAAACTTGTGTTTTAGAAATATCCTACACATATTCTCTCTCCCTTAAGGAAAAATAGAAGGGATTTTTGCTCACGTGGATCAGTAAAACATGCCTTTGGTAATTTGCCATTGTGCTATAGGAGTATATGTGCCAAAACTAATGGAAATTATTCAGTAACACTTTAGTTTAGGTACTGCAAAAATGCATCTATTACTTATTGACGCTTATGTAAGAAGACCTTAGTGTTGTGATGTAAGATTTTGCATATAACTTGATAAATGTTTTGCACGTCTTTATTTATAATTTAGGCAAAGTAATGTAATTTAGTGTTACTTTAGTGAAAGGCATTCGTGTTTGCCGACCCCTTTACGACTAAGTCTCCTTGTAATTTTATGACAGGATTTTTGGGGGGTATGTGTCTTAAACCAGTTTGAGGAGTACTTCTTTGCTAAAGTCTTTCAACACCCGCAAGGAAGCCAGGTTACGTTAACATATGGCTTGGGGACATGTGTTAAGATGTTCTATTTCCCCCATTGGTCTGAGGTATAGCTGTTTGGAACTGGCTTGTCTCAGAGGCCTTAAAGTACCAAGATGTCCTATTGGCTGTAGGGGTTGGACAGAAAACCCATAAATTTGCTTGCTTTATCTCACTCTCCCTCTCTCTTACTAACATCTGAAAGAAGCATCTCTTGCTAACCTGTGATGATGAAGAAGTATCTCTCTTACTAACCAACATATGATGAAGAAGCATCTCTGTTACTAACATACTGTATGATGAAGAAGACAAACACAATGGAGAGCACAGCTTGGCAGCCATTTTGAACAGACATGTGGCTGAAAGCTGAACACCAATGATGCCTTAACTAGAGACATTTTAAGTAACAAACAAGTCTGTGTAACGCCTGAAGTACATATCACCATTTAATCAGGTTGCCAATATTCAAATGTACTTTGCATTTTGTTATTATTTATGAATATTATCAGTAATACATTATTTTATGTGTAACTTAACTCCTGCTTGTCTTTTTACTACATCTAATTGCCTGAGGTTATAGATATAGAAGGGAAAGTTATATAGAATAATACCTTATAAACAGTGGTAAGTCTGTGAAATTAGGCATTCTAAGGCTACATATTAATAATACAATAGGGGATAGTAGAGCAATATACTGTATTACTCTACCAAGATAAAACAATTAGCAAAGGATTTTTTTGGTGTTAATCACACTTACAGAGAGCATCAGTAAATAGATGATTCAGCACCGTGCCGTGTAGCATTTGATATGCTGGTAAAATTAAGAATATGAAAGATTCGCAGGACATATATTGAAGTATGCAATATTAAGAGAAATAGGACTCACTTAAAACACTTCTGACCATTGAAAAGTGATTTTATTTTAGTAGACCACTGTGCAGATGAATAACAACTGTACTGATGCTACTAATGTTGGGCTGCAGGACACAAGATAGGTAAAGGTTACAAAGCCTAATCAGAGAACAGCAATAGATATGCTGGAAAATACAAGAAATGTTACAACTTCTTCAAATCTTTGCGTTCACGTTCGAGGAGAGCACCTGTATCTCCTTGACTGTACTGTCATACTAGAGTATGCCAGCTCAAGATGTCCATCATTTTGAGCTAGAAAGTGGGGCGTCAGACAATGGATGGATGTGTCACTAGTCTTGCATTAAATACTTTGAAAGTTGACTTCATTACAACTACTCCACCAACGCCCAGCCCACTCTTCAATGCCTTCTATCAAAGTTTATTTCCAGACAACTGATGTATACTTTTACTTGTTTCAAATTCTGCCTTAATGGCCTTAACACAGGATGTCTGCATTTCCCACTCATTAACAGTTAGAGTTACCTTCTAATCTACCTTGCGGTTTTCCTTCTCTCATAGTATGTTTCAAGTTATTTTACACAACCCTGCAGTGGCATTTGCTGTGAAAGGCTTGGTTTAAAAAATATATAAATAAATAAAAATGGCCGATTAATTATTTAATCTAGAGCAATTTACTGCCTGTTCTGGGAGAGAACAGAGTGTCCACTTCACCTCAATGCCAGGATTAGCTTTTATAGTAAGCAGGTGCAATGACGGAGTTTATAGTGTGGTGTCACTTAGTGCTTTGAATTGGACTATAATAATAAACAATGAAAACACAAGCTTATAGCTCTGACAGTTGTAAAAGCAATATGAAGTTATTACAGCCATCTCTGTAGACAGCTTGAAAAGCCACTGGACACCAGATTACATGCAATTGTACTGCACTAGCCTGCTCAGTAAACCTGCTGCAGCAACTCAAAGCCGTAAGAATGTGTTCTGGACCTACTACACTGTGTGCACAATTAGGCAAGTGAGTATTTTGACCATATCATCATTTTGAATGCGTATATTCCAACTCCAAGCTGTATTAACTTGAATGCTTATTGGATTTAAGCACGTCAGGTGATGTGTATTTGTGTAATGAGGGAGGGTGTGGCCTAAGGAGATCAACACCCTATATCAAGGTGTGCAGAATTAGGCAGCTAGTTTTCCTCGGGCAAAATGGGCCAAAAAAGAGATTTAACTGACTCTGAAAAGTCAAAAATTGTAAAAAGTCTTTCAGAGGGATGCAGCACTTTTGGAATTGCTAAGATATTGGTGTGTGATCACAGAACCATCAAACATTTTGTTGCAAATAGTCAACAGGGTCACAAGAAACGTGTTGAGAACAAAAGACGCAAATTAGCTGCCAAAGATTTGAGAAGAATCAAACGTGAAGCTACCAGGAACCCATTATCCTCCAGTACTTTCATATTCCAGAGCTGCAACCTACCTGGAGTGCCCAGAAGTACAAGGTGTTCAGTGCTCAAAGACATGGCCAAGGTAAGGAGGGCTGAAACCCAACCACCACTGAACAAGAAACATAAGTTGAAACGTCAAAACTGGGCCAAGAAATATCTGAAGACAGATTTTTTCAAAGGTTTTATGGACCGATGAGATGAGAGTGACTCTTGATGGACCAGATGGATGGACCTGTGGATCAGTAATGGGCACAGAGCTCCACTCCAACGTGGAGGTGGGGTACTGGTATGAGCTGGTATTTTTAAAGATGAGCTAGTTGGACCTTTTGCATTGAAGATGAACTCAAAATCAACTCCCAAACCTACTGCCAGTTTTTGAAGACACTTTCTTCAAACAGTGATACAGGAAAAAGACCATGATTTTTATGCAGGCCAATGCTCCATCACTTGCATCGAAGTTCTCCACTGCGTGGCCAGCCAGTAAAGGCTATAAAGATGAAGGAATAATGACATGGCCCCCTTCCTCATCTGACCTAAACCCTATCGAGAACTTGTGGGCACTTCTTAAACGCTAGATTTACGGGGGAGAAAAACAATACACCTCTCTGAAGAGTGTCTGGGAGGCTGTAGTCACTGCTCCACAAAAAGCTGATCGTCAACAGATCAAGAAACTGACAGACTCCACGAATGGAAAGGCTTATGACTGTTATTGGAAAGAAGGGTGGCTATATTGGTCATTGATTGATTGATTTATTTTTTTTGAAATGTCAGAGATGTTTATTTGTAAATTTTGAGGTGTTTGTTTATTATTCTCACTATAACAGATGAAAAAAAACAAGTGAGATGGGAAAATTTTCATTTTCCTTTAGTTGCATAATAAATCTGCACACTAATAGTTGCCTAATAATTGTGCGCACATATGTATTCCCCTGATGATGTTCACACTCACATTTCCGTTGTGAAACATTCAGGTTTCAGGTTTATTAACATTTTGGATTGACTGATAGCACTGTGTTTGTTCCATATTAAAATTAATCCTCAAAAATACAACTTGCCTAATAATTCTGCACTCCCTGTAGTTTCAATCTCATTAAAGAGAATATAGGGAATTCCTGATTTTGGCACAGAAAATTGTTGGGCCTGATGTATTATTGTCTCAAGTTCTTCTACTGATGGAACAACTAGGTCATTTTCTGTAGCTAGGGGAATCATGAAAGTGAAGGAGATGGAGGGACAAACATGCTACTCAGTAACACTGACCACCCCAGAATGAGTAGATAAACATTGCTTATGGGCCACAATTTAACATAAATAAATAATTCAAGAAATTTGAATAGTAAAGGTAAATTCTGTGTGGTCATGGGCAACAATGGACATTTTGGCATGGGGGTTTGTGGTAGAACCACCAAAAAAAAAAAAATAAATAAAATAAAATTACATCACACCTTATGTCAGCTATCTTAAATTGTCTACAATATAAAGTAAATCAAATGTACATTAATACATTTAAAACTTGGAAATGAAAAAAAAACAAAAAGTACCATTAAATATATTTTAAATGACAGAAAGCTTTGCTTGTTTTTAGATTGTCCATTTTTTTATTGAGACTGTGGCAAAAGGAACACTTTTTTTTTTAAATAAAGTTAGAATATGTGCATATGGAATTTCCAAACATCTCAATACGTTTAGGGATTGGGTTAACTGTTTTGAAAGTTAAAGCATTTTTCATTTTTTAAATGAACTTCATCAGAAAGACAAATACCTCATTTTGGTTCATTAAATATTTTGTAAAAGGAATGCATGTGATCTGGGGTGCAGATTTGCTCAAATGGCCACAAAGCAGTACTTAAAAACAGCTTATTTAGGAATAAGCCGCAGACAAATGTTTGACTCTGTAGTTTGTTCTGATTACAGAGGATCTGCTTGCCACCACAAGTGCCTATTGGACATATAAAAGAAAAAAATAACCGTATACAAAAACAAACATTGATGTCTCTTAAGCTAAATTTGAAACAAACTAATGCTTAACTGAAGTCACACAGAATGTTTCTCCGTTTTAAAGATAAGTGATGAGAAGATGAGAGTTGCTTAGGATGGGATTGACTTAAATTATTCATTGTTGATTATTAACATATTTATATTAGCTATAGCTTTAAAAAATAAACTTTTGATGAGAATATTACCTTTTATGTAGGATTTGTTTTAGTAACATAGTGCATTCAATGATTCAATGTGTTTCAGAAGCCTGCAGCCACCCCATTAACTGTGCCCATGTTTGTAGCTCAATACACACAGTCTCAATGAAGAAGAAGAAACAGGAGAAAAACAGAGAATCATCCACCAAGTCCATCCTTCCAGCGTAGTATAATGTTAAAATGTAGAGGGAATATTTAATTTTGCATACTAATTAAATCATATGCATATCCCATGTATAATTTCTGACTAAAACATACAATATTTACAGTAGAACATATTGAAACTGTTCAAAATCCTTCATTTTCAGCACACTGTGTTGCAGATTTAATTTAAAATGGATACATTTGCCATTTTTGCCCATAACTCTGCACTCAACAATCCATTATGAAAAAGCAAAAGCATGTTTTCAGAAAGATTTGCACATTTTTTAAAAATCAAAAAATTCATATTAATATTCAAACCTTTAAAATTTAGTGCTTTGTAGAATCCCCTTTGGCAGCAATTCCATCTCTGAGCCATTTCGGGTAAGTCTCCACAATCGTTTCACACTTGGATTTGGGCAGTTTATCCTATCCTTCCCGTCTGATCTTCTAAAGCTCCATTAGACCGGATGAGAAGCATCTGTAAAACTACCATGTTCAGGTCTCTCCATAGATGTTCTATGGAGTTTATATTTGGGTTTTAGTTGTGCAACCCAAGAACAGCCCAAGACTAATTCTGATGCCACTCCAATGTTATCTTGGCTATTTCCTTTGGTTTACTATATTGCTAAAAGCTGAACCGTCACCCCAGTCTGAGGCCGTATGAACTCTGGAACAGGTTTTCTTCAAGGACCTCTCTATATTTCTCTGTGTTTATCATTCCATTTAATTCTTAATGATCTATCCATCCCTGTCACTGAGAAGCAACCCCACTGCATGATGCTGCCACCATCGCGCTTCACTGTAGGGAAGGCATTAGGCAGCTGATAAGCAGTGCCTGGTTTTTGCCAAATACAGTGCTTGGAATTCTGCCCAAAAGAGCTCAAGTTTTATCTAATCAGACAAGATTCTATCAGAATCCATCAAACGTTTACTCAAGAGAGGCTACTGTCTAGTTATGCAACCCTAAACACCCGATTGATGGAGTGCTCCACAGATGACAGCTTTTTCAAAAGATTCTCAGGACTTCAGAGGATCTTTTTGTGCGACCTTTGGAGCTTTGGTTACCTCCATGACCAATATCCTTTATGGCTGTGTGGTTAATCTGATTAACCGGGCAACTCTAGGAATAGCCCTGGTGGTTCCAAACTTCATCTATTTGAGAATTATTCAGGCCACTGTGTTGCTGTGAATGCATAAAAAAAAATGGTTTTATACCCTTGCCCTGATCTATGCCTCACCACAATTTTATCATGGAGGTCCAAAGAGAGTTCCTTGGACTTAATGGCTTCATTTTTGTCCCTAAATGCAACATGAATTGTGTGAACTTCTATACACCGGTGTGTGCCTTTATAAATCATGCCCAATCAACTCAGTTTTCCACAGGTGAACTCCAGTCAAGATCTAGTAACATCTCAAAGAGAATTAAAGCAAACAGGATGTGTCTGAACACAACCCAGAGTGCCACTGCAAAGGGTCTGAATACTTACATGAAAGAGGGATTTCAGATTTTAACTTTTAATTTGCAGACCTTTCTGAAAACTTGTTTTTTCTTTGTCATTGTGGGTTATTGAGTATAAACTGAAGGGCACAAATGGCATATCAATCCATTGAAAATTAAATCTACAATGAAAAGTGTGCAGAAAATGAAGGGATCGGAATATTTTTTTAAATTTACTGTATCTCTAAAAATATACCGGTACTTGTTGCATTGAGTGTTTTAAAATTCCCCTCCCCAGCAAAAAAAATGTGAATGTCAAGATAAATCACGAGATTGGCGATAATAAATCTACATAACACTATTACACTACTGCAACTCTGGTCTTTCCAAGAATCATCAATACATGCCAGTTACCTGCTTGCACTCTTGGGCCCACCTATACCTTTATCATGCCTCGCCCTTACCTACAGTCTATTTATTTACTCACCAATTAAAGTGACAGGTGTGCCATACTCAAGTGCAGAGATTGCCGTCCACTTTCCTGTGCCTTTCTGTCCTGCAGTGTCCCTGATTTTAGGTAGCAAATGTTTGCCATCAGTATCTCGAAACTTCAAGATATTGGCGGTGATTTCGATCAAGAATGAATCCAGTTCAGTCTTGTTCCACTCTTCAAAAGCCTAAAGGTACAAAATAAAAAAAGTTTGTGTTTTACAAACTAGCAAGACTCACACCACATAATGTTTTTCCGATTGTGCCAAATGCATTTCTACATAACAATTTTGATCCTTTAACGTGGAAAACCATCTTTAACAATTACAATTTTATATTGACCTTTGCCATTTCATCATGGTCCATGTGTAGTATGTCCTTCATTAGGTGGTAAGCCTCACATATCAGTTGCATGTCTCCGTATTCAATTCCATTATGGACCATTTTGACAAAGTGACCAGCACCTTCATCGCCAACCTTTCAGGAGAGGAGGGAAGAAAGAAAGACGTTCATTTACTTGTTAGGAATTCAGGATGTCCACCCACCTCACTTTACAAATGAGATGTTTTTTGACATTAGTCCATCTTTTGTCAGGATTGCACCAACAAACAGTAGTCTATTAAAATAATGTTAATGATTTCTAATTATGGTCAAGTTTCAAATAGTTATCATAGGAGAATAAATCAAAAAAAGTGCACAATTGCTTAGAATTAGGTTGTTTAAAACCTGTAGGAAGTAATCATATTGGAAAAGAATGCTTTAAATGAAGGTGCAACAATGAATTGAACCCACTGCTTTGTAAGCTTGCCTCAAATGATTCAGTGCCATGTCAGAGTCAGAGTCACAAGCATCCAGCTGGAGACAGGCACTCTCAGAATTCTGGCCCTGACAGACGATCCAAATTCACCTTCGCAAACCTCTGGCCACAACATTACAGTCCCTGTCTACAGCTGGACATCCCCTAGACCAACAATAAATGGAATAAAAACATGATGACCTATTCATCCTAGGTTTTTCTAGATATGTAAAACATGCAAGTTACTGTCTATTAGTACAGTAATTTCAACTTTAGGTTTGATAGTGATATAAAAAAATTAAAATATAACTTCATGACAGGGAATTTTTCATGTTGAGAAATTTTCAATAGTTAAGCTCAACAGCTGCTAATATTTAGCTCTTCTGAATTGCATTTCTTGGGCACAAGTCATTTTCTTGATGTAACAGAATGGTGAAAAGGTGTGTATGTCTGGTTTTCAAAACGTATTAGCTCCTTAATTTTTCCAATTGCGGTCTTTGATTAAATTGTGTAAAATGTGTGAACCTAACGTACTGTACAAAATAAGCAGCAGGCAGTGAATGACATGAAAGATTGTATTGCTGTTATTACAGAAAGCTGGGAAATCTTTTAATAACCCAGATCACAAAAAACAAGTCACAGAGGTCCCTCAAAGTGCAACTATGCAAGCAAAAATTCAACCATTGATCAAAGTCAAAACAAGGAAAATCGTGATAAGCAATGCTGGTAGAAATTAAGGCACAAATACCATCTTACGGTCAAGACCACTCACCCAGTCACAACACGGTTCCCCTGTTCCCACTTTAGCAGCAATATTTTGGAAAATATCCTTAATGTGAGGCCTGCAAAGAAGCAAAAACACACCATTTTTATGACTCCAGTACAGCATATTTCAATGGAAATAAAAATGTGAACCTGAAACATGAAAACACCAATACTCTACACAAGAGCTTCCAAAATACTTCCATTAAGCACTTATTACTGCAGATCACGTGGACTTGAGGAGAAGAATCTGAATTGTATGGCACAAAATGGCACATTCCACCAACTGAGTAAATGCATGACCTGGTGCGAGTAAATTTACCTGCAGCTCATAGTGCAGAAATATGTGAAACACTGTACTGTAAATGCAGAGTGCTCTTGGAGTAATTAAAATTACACTATTAAATAGAGAAAAGCCAAAGAAAATGGCACCTTTTATTGGCTAACTAAAAAGATTACAATATGCAACCTTTCGAGGAGGCAACTCAGGGCCAGTCTTCAGGCAAGATGTAATCATGAAGAAGGGGCCCGAGTTGCCTCAAAAGCTTGCATATTGTAATCTTTTTAGTTAGCCAATAAAAGGGGTCATTTTGCTTGGCTTATCTCTACATTCATAATGGCTGACACAGTACAACACCCTAGTAGTACTATTAAATATAAAAATATAAAAATGACTGTCAAAAAACAGAGCATTTACAATACCCCAGAACAGTCCCACATTTAGGTCTTTTATTATGCAATGACGGCTTTACTCCTGCAGACTCTGAATTAGGAAGGTCCTTGGCCTACTCGTTTATATAGCTTGTGTGTCTTGTTTGTGGAGGATGGCTTAAGAGGAGAATTCTTTACTTTGGTGAAACACCTGTTAGAAATTAAAAGTCGTTTGATGTAGGTGGCAAATATTTAGAAAGGAAGAGAGTCATTATGTTTGAAAGAGTTAGGATGTTATTGATCAGTGATAGCCCCACTCCTCGGAAAGGCTACAGAAGATCATCTTTAATTGAGCAGACTATACCACTTACAAAATATGTCTGGTCTGAGACAGGAGAAAGAAAGCAAAGACCAGCGTGCAAAAAAAGGGATTAAAGGAGAATCCAATTTCAGTTATAAAGGAAAAAAATAAAAACAGTACATGCGTAATTCAGGAAGAGCAGTGTGGGTGTCACGGGTGTCAGATTCTACATTTCAGATTCATTCTATGAAAAAAAAAATAATAAATTAATAAATGTAGAATTGATTGAACTCACCAGGCCTCCTTGTGCCCCCCAGGCATGAGAGATGGTCCATATCGAGCACCTTCTTCGCCTCCACTGACTCCACTTCCCACAAATAGAAGGTTTTTGGACTTCAGCTCACTGCATCTCCGCTGAAAGGGGAAAATAATTTTATATTTAGATGTCCCACATTTGCCTGAAATAATTCACAGCAGTGTATGGAGTGTTGACTAAAGATCAGTATCCATGACATTACTGTTAAGACACAAAAGATGCTCCAACCATACATGGGGGTCAAACAATTTAAGGATGTCACGAATTCTTCATTAAGACATCTTTTTCCATTTTATTTTCTATTTGTGTATGGTCTGAATAGGCAAACAGGGTATCAGCAGACAGAGGCAAACTATTGAAAGCATGAGCACCCTGTGAAGAGATCAAATAAACTTCTCATCTCTAATGCTTCTAAGCCATTGAAATCAGAGTATTTATGCACATTAAACACATTTAGTATTTATGCACATTGTAGCAGAGTAAGGAAATCCGTTCTCAAAAGAACTTTAGAACTCTGAATAAGCAAAATCACTGCACATATGACCTACATTCTGCCCCATATTCCATAGACTGCCAATCTTAATCTCCAGTCTACATACAGTATGGAGGTACCTCAATTCAAATAACATCTTTAAGTCTTTGTAAAAACAGTTTTGTTACTCACATTGGTATCTCTGTATTCAGAATTCCCTCCATCAATAATGATATCACCAGGTTCAAGCAAGGGTACCTATAACAGATATTCAAAATTTTGGATTTATTATGTGAACTGTTGCAGTGTAACTGCGAAATCAGAAAGTCAACTGAAGACTTTGTAAGAAAGAAAGAATTCACAAAAACCTTCACTTGTTGAAACAAGCTGTAGTACAAATTGGACAAGAAAGCTACTCTGAAATAACAATGGGAACACAGACATGAAAGAGAAAAGACCAAAAAAAAAAACCACTCCTCTGTGTCCTTGTGCTGCATGGCCATTAAGAGCAAACAAATCACTGATGGCAGACAACTGCAGATTTTCTGTACAAGTTCTTGCTCCAGGCTTACCAGCTTAGCAATGAAGTCATCCACTGCTTGCCCGGCTTTCACAAGCAAAATAATTCGCCTGGGCTTCTTGAGTTTAGACACCATGTCCTCTAGCGACTGGGCGCCAATCACCTTAGTCCCTTTAGCTTCATTATTTAGAAAGTCCTGAACCTTGGACACAGTTCTATTGTAGGCACAGACCTACACAAAAAAAAAAAAAAAAAAATCAAGAAACAAATTTAGTACACAGAAACAGAGAGAGCGCAGTTTTTGACTGGGAGTATTCGGTGATTTGATTCTGTCAGGCTCAACAGCTCCATGTCTCAAGCAGTCGTCCTGGACTGCTGTATGCTATTGACTGCTTAAACAATGAAGGTTTTTCATTTGTTTTAGATTATTGGAAACATCCATTTTCGGAATCTGCTTATTCCCATGCTAAAGACCACCCCAACAGGGAACCAGGATTTTAATTTATATCATATTTGCTGCTCTACAATGGACTGGACCCAATTAAGGGCTGGTGGCTTCCCATGTTGACACTGCTGGGACAGGCTCCACCTCCATGTTGTAATAGCCGAGATCAGGAATGAAATGCAAGTGTATATCACAGTTATTACAATAATAAGTCTATCCCCAAACTATTTTGAATTGGTTTTATTGAAATAGCCAATGGTGTTTTGCCACAAAGTAGTGCAGACCGCAAGTTGCAGTTCCAACCAATCGTTCACTTTCACAGTTCCATCATATCAGAAATAGAAAGAAGCCTTATTCTGTACGCTCTAGTTCACTAATGGTCAAAATAAAAACAAAAAGGTGCATTTGTAAAACCACAGAATAACCTAAAATTACTATTTCCAATAGGTCATGATGTGATTAAAATAACCAATGCACACATCTAAGCATATTTTGAAATATCTGCACTTCTTTTGTTAAAACTACTCGATTTGACATAAGAATACAGGTCTATCACTTTAAAACATACACTACTTTTTTCTTTTTTTAAGTTCACACAGTATCCAAATGGTCTAATATTTTTTTTTCCCTTTTTTGCAAAAATATTATCATGTGGTTCATCAAACAGCACCCACCCATCTGCCGTTGTATGATTTATTTTCCATCCATTTTCCAACCCGCTGAATCCGAACACAGGGTCACGGGGGTCTGCTGGAGCCAATCCCAGCCAACACAGGGCACAAGGCAGGAACCAATCCTGGGCAGGGTGCCAACCCACTGCAGGACACACACAAACACACCAAGGCCAATTTAGAATCGCCAGTCCACCTAACCGGCATGTCTTTGGACTGTGGGAGGAAACCCACGCAGAGAACATGCAAACTCCACGCACGGAGAACTCGGGAAGCGAACCCAGGTCTCCTAACTGCGAGGCAGCAGCGCTACCACTGCGCCACACAGGATTTATTTTATACAATAATAAAAGGCTGCGCCGTTTCAACATGCAGGTGTTTCCCAGTTAAAGAAGAGAAATTATATACCAATACATTTTCCCATATTGCCATTTTTAACAATCAGACCGCAGAATCCACAAACCCCTCTTTATCAAGACAATGTGTCAGCTGCTAATTTTTTTTCACTGCTTCAAAATAACATTCTGGAAGTATGAATTCTGCATGTAATGACTGTATACAAAATAAGACTGTGCCAAGTTAACAACTTTGACTCAAAATTGGCCTATTAACATCTAAATAAAATCTACACCATTTAAATCTAAACCATGCCATTGAGCTGCAATAATTATAAAACAGTCAAGACAAAGCAATTCTATTCTCCAAGTCTCGAACAACAAGTCTGAGCAAATTTGGATAAAGCTCCGCAGAAAAATCACACGTGTTCGTCAAGTAGTTGAGAATGATCTGTGGTCTTCATTTTAAAAAACGAAATGCTTTTATATGTCACAGAGGTTTGGCACATATAATAAAGCTATTCGTTTGTGCATTCCTTTCTTTTTAGGAAAAAAAAGATCAAATGACTTATTTTGTAAACTGAAAATTCAAAAAAAGTTTATTGTATGAATATTAGAAACAAGCACAGACAAATTTTTCATTTTCCTGTGATAGTACACAAGACACTGGTGTATTCTAAAAACACACACTCTTTGAAATCAGATTTTTTTCTACTCCTTCATGCCAAATTTGCCATCCTTTAAGCACTGTGTTCTGCACAAATGAAATCTGAAAGTAGCCATGTTTAAGGAGGACAGGCGAGCAAGCATCCCAAGAAAGGCCACGGCAGTAAGTAAGAAGAGCATGGATTGAAAAAATAAATGAGTTATCACAGAATGAAGAGGAGCCAGAACACAATACATGAGATTTTAGAGACAAATGAGCAGACATCAAGCTACACATGCTAGATTATTTGACTAATTAATTAATAATGTTTGCTAGTGAGTAAGATAGCAGCCATCACCCATCAGGATCAGAAAATGCCAACAGAGAACTTTCCTTAAGGCAAAATACTTCCAAGCACCTCAACTGTGAGCCAAATATATTTTCATCCACAATGATTTGAATCATTAGAAAAAGGGTTATGTAAAACAAAATTAGTACCATCAGCCAGGATTTGACAGACACATACAAAGTATCAGAATGCTGGTTAACCACTAAATTCTGAAACAAATGGGCATGAGAGTTTGCTGGTTTGGACCTTATCCTACAGTACAGCACCCATCTAGTTACCACGATGGTGACAGAATAAGGTAAATCTTTCACAGGAGTGACAGTCTGCTGACAGATTACTCGACTGCTACCAATGTCAATGGGACACGTCAACACAGTCAGTCATCATAATTGCATATTTGGCTCAAAAGGACATAATGCTAACATTAATTTTATTTTAATTTTTTTCATTTTTATTACTATTTAATTTAATATTGTTTCTTTGTATCAGTATACTGCTGCTGGATTATGTGAATTTCCCCTTGGGCTTAATAAAGTATCTATCTATAAATCTTTTCCAGATGTAAAAGAAGCTATACTCATTCTCTGCAACTTAGGCTAAGGAACATGGAAGTGCTCCTTTATACATTATCCAACCCGCTATATATCCGAACTACAGGGTCACGAGGGTATGCTGGAGCCAATCCCAGCCAACATAGGGCGCAAGGCAGGAAACAAACCGAAAAAGCTTATGCCATGAAGAAATGTGCATGTACAGTCAGCACACGGCCCTCTATACTTTGTTTGGAAGGAAAGCTTAAAAGAAATACAGCAAAATGTTAGGTACCTATTCAGCAGAACTAATCTAACTCATAAATTGAGCACCATGACTGACAAACTGCTACGAAAAGTCAGACTCCACTTGCTATAGTGCAGCATTTCCCGAGTGTCCACAAAAAGAGCTGGCAACTTCAATTTTTGTGGCTTTACTCAAAACTTCACTGCTCTCTTGTTGTGTAGTCACAGTGTTCCGGGTGTGCACTCCTAAGACACACTTCCTAATTAAGTATATTATTTATAGCATTGTTGATCCTCTCACTAATACTAAGAGCTCTCCCATGGCCATTAGCATTCTGACTCAATACATTCTAGACGAGTCACTTTGTTTCTCAGTTTTCTTTTGTCTTACTCTTGTTTAGCTCTTTCTGGTAATGACTACTCTTTGTTTTAAAAGTCATAGTTTACTTTTGGTTTTTTTGTGCTAGTTCTCCCTCTACTCTGCCTATTTTGATCCAGATTAAAAGTATGCCACATGCAGCTGTCACTGCTGCCAGGACACAGAAATACCTTAATACCTGTTAAGTAAACCCAATGCTCAAAGGACAGCTAAACAGTGGAAAACATTTAACCATCAATCAGCATTACTGCTGCAGAGGCATCAGTTAGTCTGTTAGTCTAAGCAAAGACAGAGATGGCCAATCCAAAAAAACAAAAAGCAGCAAACAGTTTTAGACTGCCTTAAATAAACGGTGTGTTAAAGAGTGCAAACATGTCTATGACACTACAATGTCAAGAATTCACAAAAACAATATTCTGAATTGAAGTATCCTGGAGTTATCCTCCAATCTGTGTAGACATTTTACGTGAACCTGGAAAAAATATCCAAACATACATACATACTGTCTATACAAACAGATTCCAATTCACCCTTATTTATATAGATAATTAGAAACAATAAAATGACCTTAAATATGTTGACAAAATTTAAAATTTCATTCAGGGTACTTACCACAAAGCCATGGTCATTCATGTTCAAAATTAGGTTTTGGCCCATCACAGCCAGTCCAATCAAGGCGATATCAGCTCTGTAGGCCAGGAAAAAAAATAAAGAGAAAAACACAGCAATGGAATTATAAAAGGAGCAAAAGAATAACAACACGATTACATAAATTGACCTCAATTTTAAATAATTAAAGGATTAGTTCATTATTTTTCAAGTTGAAGCTATTTCTTTACAAACGTGGTATACAGTTGACCCTTGTGCAGTTGCAGTTTAGAGTTCGCAGCCTCAGTCGTGTTGTGGAAACCGCAAATATCCGCCACAATTTTTTTTATGGCTATATATAATTTTTCATACGTTTTAACGCTTAAGAACAATATAATTTACTAATTTTGTAACATAAATATTAACGTATATTCGGCTATATTTCCATATAAGATTTAATACTGTATAAATATTTTATTACTGTAGAGAGAACACAAAGCAACAGTAGAAGAAAACGTGGCCTGGGATGGTGAAATACCCCTGTCCTCAGAGGCAGGAGGTTTGAAAGTAGCCAATCCGAGAACGTTATTCATTTCTCCTTGCTGCTGATTGGCTGCTGCCCTGTGACGCATCTCCAGTAGATGCACCCAGCATTCCCGCATTACAACAGTTTACTGTGTGTAGCTATCTCGAGTGTTTCCGTGTTTTTCGTTTTGTTCTTCTTAAAGCCCAAAGATGCCACCCAAATACCCTGCATCTTCTAAGGCTTCTGGCAATGAACCTAAGCAAGGGATGCCTATATGGTTTGGCTCTCAAAGTTAATATTGGCATCAATGCTGCCATTCATACATATAAAACCCTCCAAGCCACCATGAAGAAACAAACGACAGTAACTTCCCATCACAATGTTCCTCAAACCTATCAAGAAAAGCCAACACGAAACCCCACCAGAAGAAGACCCATCAGAAGATACGACTCCTCCTGAAGCACCTGAAGAAGAGGCGCCACCAGAGGAGCTGAAAATGCTCTGCTTTGCTGTGCAGTAATTATCTTCATTATATGCCTTCATCGTACTACACAGCTAATTCATCATCATCATCATCTTCAATCAATATTCATTATTGGCGAGTATGCGTACATTTTACTGTATTTATTAAATTTACATATTTACCCTACTTATACCAAAGAAAACATGCTTGCATGAATTACAGTACATACAGGGGTAACATCGGTATTTTACATTCTAGCACTGCGGAGACATAGCAGTACAGTACTGTACAGTATAGGGGTTTACTTTTACATTCTTTTTTTTTGGCTAATGTATTAAGCCGAGTTTGAAATGAAATTAAAGTGTTTTGGGGGCATATTTAGGGTTTAAACTATAAAAATAGGCATTTATAGACATTTATTTGACCACATCCAAAATTCACGGTTTTTCACAATTTGCAGGTGCTCTAGGAATGTAACCCCCGTGAATTTCAGGGGTCGACTGTATATGCATTTTTTACATGAAATTGTGTTCTAAAGTTAAGCATTTTCTATAAATTAAGAAAAAAAAAAAACATATTGCCCACACTAGCACTTTATAATGGAATTCATGAGGCAGGGGGCACCACTGGAAAATAAAGGCCTAAAAACTTACTGATGTAGAAGAAAAAGCTTCAATATAACAAAACATGCCTTCTGGGTTTCTAATACATGTTTGTGACAACAAAAGAGATCAACAAATAGTCACTTTATTGAATATTCCTGGGACTATTTTTATGGAAGGATACATTTTCTACTCGCTTGTGTGAATTCTCACATAAATAGGTTAAGTGAATCAAAACAAAACCAACCACACGGTATTAAAAATGTACTCTGATTTGGTCTTTTGAGAGGAAAATAGGCCCTGCCTGGGGGGTGGTTATGGTAGTTTAAGAAAGATTATTGTTTAAGAAAGGCAAATGCAGAAGTGGTGTGCACAGCTGGTCTTCTTTTAAAAAGGCTAAATTTCATAATACTTGTGGGGTTTTTTTTTGCTAAAAAGATGACACATATAAACTACTGTATATACTTGCAGACAAGTTCTCCTGCGGATAAGATGGGACTTGATTTTACCGTATAAGTTCTGGTATTTTATAATGTCAGTCATAGAAGTTGATTGCGGAAAACTCACGCTATTGGTCCAAGAGATTATGATAAGCTAACGCCCACCTGAGAGAGTAACCACGGAGCACATGGCCTTTTATTTCAATGTGGGTGCAGCAATGCGCTGTATTAGCTTGTGCTCCTAACCTCTCTCTATATTGTGCCTACATGACCACACGGTAATACCCAAACTATTCCAAAGCAAAGCACCGATTTGTGTTTTTTTGTAAGAGCATCCCTTATCTATGATGGAGGGTTCGATCAGAAGAAAATATGAAGCTGGTTTTAAATTAAACGTTGAAGTAGTGAAAGAAATTGGTTAACTGTGCTGCTGCAACAAAATTTGATGCGCCCGAGAAACTGATGCGAGATTGGAGGAGGCAAGAAGAAAAAAAAAAAAATAATGTCGCATTTTTGAACAGGCGTGTAAGTCGGGGTCTGACTTTATGATCAATTTTTTGGGTTTCAAGATGCGACTCGTACATGAGTACACAGTGATCCCTCGCTATATCGCGCTTCGACTTTCGCGGCTTTACTCCATTGCAGATTTTATATGTAAGCATATCCAAATATATATCACGGATTTTTCGCTGGTTCATGGATTTCTGTGGACAATGGGTCTTTTAATTTATGGTACATGATTCCTCAGTTGCTTTGCCCAGTTGATTTCATACAAGGGACGCTATTGGCGGATGGCTGAGAAGCTACCCAATCAGAGCACATATTACGTATTAAATAAAACTCCTCGATGATATACGATATGCTTCCCGCATGGTGCTTCGCATACTTGAAAGCCCGAGCAGCATGTATTGATTTTTGATTGTTTGCTTTTCTCTGTCTCTCTCACTCTCTGACATTCTCTGCTCTTGACGGAGGGAGTGTGAGCAGAGGGGCTGTTCGCACACTGGCCTAGAGGATACGGACGTTCCTCTAAAAAAAATGTTGAAAGACTACCTTCACATTGCTCCCTTCCTTGCAGTGGTGCTTCGCATACTTAAAAGCCCAAACAGCCCTATTGATTTTTGATTGTTTGCTTTTCTCTCTCTCGGATATTCTCTGCTTCTGACGTGCACTCCTTTGAAGATATGTTTGCATCCTTTTAATTGTGAGACGGAACTGTCATCTCTGTCTTGTCATGGAGCACAGTTTAAACTTTTGAAAAAGAGACAAATGTTTGTTTGCAGTGTTTTCAAGTCCCTGTCTCTACAACCTCCTGTGTTTCTGTGCAAATCTGTGACCCAAGTGTGACAATATAAAAAGAACAATATAAAACGTATGGTTTTTACTTTGCGGATTTTCACCTTTCGCGGGGGGTTCTGGAACAGGAACAGGTTTTCTATACTCTGCGAAAATATTCAAATTTATAAGTAAAGAATCCTACTTCGCGGAAATTCATTTATCGCGGTAGAGTCTGGAACTGATTAACCACGATAAACGAGGGCCGACAGTATACAGTATTTTACAATGTGTGTGTGTGTGATCACAAGACGAAGATCACTACTCAAAAAAACTCATCAATACATTCAAGACAGTTGGCAGGCTTTTTTTTTCTGGTGCCCATGCCCCATAGCCTCCATTATAAAGTGCCAGTGCTGGCAAGATTTTTTTTTTTTTAATTTGTAGAAAGCACATAACTTTAGAATACAATTTTCACATGGTAAATGCATACATACCACGCTTATGAAGAAATAACTGACTTGGAAAAATACAACGCTGATCCTTTAAAATAATATTACTTGCCTTCTGTCCTCTAGTGTGTCATGTAACACCAATTTATCAGTTCCTGTGTTGTATTTATGTTTTCAATTTCTACAAATTTTAAAACCACTTAAGAACTTTTTTTTCAGATTTTTCATTATTTAGTTTTGTTTCTGTGTTGCATTACTTGTGTCATATCTTTGATGATCCCATCTGCGTGATACTTTTGCTTAGAAAAAAGTTGAAAACCCAAAAGGTGGAAAGGTCTGACTCCACTAAAAATGGTTATTTTTGACTGGTCAGTGTGTACAAATTTGCCTTGCTTGGAGTTTATTTGATTATGACATCTGAAAGCCTTACTCTCGAAAAGGAGGACAACTTAACATATTAAGTGAACAGATACTTGCAAGAGCCATACCCACCAGATAACTCTGAAAGACTTCCAAGGAATTATTCTGCTTAGGAACCATACTGACATAACAAGGTAGGCCAAGTGGCTTCCCGATTCCCTGAATGAGCCAGCGTGAGTCACTTAACAGGCCAGTACTCCAATTTCACAAATAAGGAACCAACTGTACTTTGTCCTCAACTTTCTGTAGACAAAAGCATCTAATAAATAAATTCATGTCTAACTTCCTGATTTGCAGAGGCCGGTATCTACGCTCAGCTGTATATCTTGTGTGTATATTTCTTCCAACAATTCAGAAAGATCTAGAAACACTAGGACAATGCAGTTTAAGTGTGACAAGGGATACGAATTCCAAAAATGATCTAAGACACTAGCTTACACACAGTAAAGACTGAAAAGGATTTTGGGATTTGTGTCTAAATTGGCCCAGTATTAGTTTTTGGTCTTGAGGCAGACTAGTGTTCTGACCATGGATGGTTCCTACTTTGCACCACAAGCCACAAAGGCAGGTTCTGGTTCGCCATGACCCAAAGCTGAACTGAGCAGGTTTTAGAACAAAATGATAGTGATGTGACTTTCTCAACCTCCTGTACTGACACAGTTAAGACGACTAAGGCAACATTACTTCACTGTATCAAATTCATTCACCTTCTACTTGCCAGTCCATTTGTTGGTAACCGGCCAAGTCAACCACCTCTTTATACAATGTGCTAGTCTTGTGATGTACCGAGGGGCTTTCTGGTACTCTAAGGATATTCAATTAAAATGACCCCCTCAATGTGTAGTGGTACTAAAAGTAAAATGGTTGCATGTATAGACTACAGTAAGAATTCTTACTTACATGTCTGACCAACTCACAACACGTCACTACCCCCTAGCACCATGATAAACAAGAATTTATACTGGACTACCTGTCAGTGGGCAATACCCAGCGCACCATGTCGTGAGAAACACCCATGGAAACCCTTATTAATTGCTCAAAACAGCTCAGACTGAGTTCTCCCGATCTAGAGGAGCAGCACCTTTTAATGCACGCCTCTCCAACTTTGCCATCTTTAATGCACGCCTCTCCAACTTTGCCATACTCCTTGACACAAAATACAGTTAGGAAGGCCAGCAAGCCTGCCCAGTACCCTCATTTTCGGCTGCTTGCACTCATGGTCTCATTCTTACATGGAGTGCCCAAAACTTGTGATCATCTGCAAGCATGAGCAGGTAGACTGAGCAGTAAGTCAAGGGCTCTACCCGAGGGACACAAATCACAGGAAGTTCTTCTCCCACAGTGAAAACATAATAATTTAGTTTTGGATTTGTACCAAAATTTGGACTTGAGTATTGAAACCAGGTTTGGACCTCAGGACTGGCAGGTACCAAAATTCCAAAGCAAATAACGGATAATTACCCACCATACAATCACCCCGTCTTACTCCAGACTCCCTGGTGTGCCTCGCTATGCACCACTTCATTTTTGTGTGTCGAAGAAATGTTGGGGGTGCAATTTCCTCCATGAAGTTTTGATCGTGTGGAAACGTATGGTATCCAACAGGAATCATCACGTCCAGTCACGTCTTTCTCCAGCTACTCTACCGGCTGTAAAGAGGAGTGGAAAGCAGACATTTACTTCTGCTACCAACGATCTTGAATTGCTGGTAAACCTTTTCACAAAGCTCCATTTGGGCACCAACCTTCTCAAGCCTATTCTTCCATTTATTCCTGTTTGCAGGCTCCCCTTGCCAGTTGTTTCAAACCCACTAGTCTATCGTCTTCGCTTACACCGTCCTAACATTGTAACTTTGTTCTTCCTTTACTCAAAATAAAAAGTAATACTCATCAGCACAATAATTAATTTGCTAAAAGAATGTGTCCATTGTCAGACATATGTGGTGCAGCTTGCGTCACTTACAATGATATGGAAGAAATGTGTGAAAATTCGTAACATCATGCCAACCACCCCGGTAATGCTCAGAGCCAGCCTATTCTAAACACACAATGATCTATCTATCTATCTGGAATAAAAAAGTGAACTTCTGTGTCCTGGAAAATTCTACAAAGGTGCAACGACTCCGCCAACGCAGGGCCTAATAAGAGCAAGTCGACTTACGACACAGCATAAAGGGATAGAGAAGATCTGATTAAAGACAATCTGCTGCCTCTGGTCCCTTCCACAACTCACCAACTGTTGCAACATCACATTTTAAGGAAGTTAATGAATTAAATAAGGAAGAAAAGCCCACTCTGTTCTGAATCATTATAATAGCATTTATAATAAAATCCAATTTTAACATTTCATACAGGGAGTTCAAAAAAAAAAAAAAAAAAGTAACGCTTTAATTTGGGGTGCAGCTGTGTTGGAAATCTAGGAAGCACAAAGCCAAAACAAATACAGAAATGGTCAACAATTTAAAATATAAATGGTGCAGTACAGCACCTGAAAGGCGTTTGGTGTTTTAAATACTGTCCGAATCAAGAAATCTGTGAAAAAGCCTTTTTAGTTTGGATCTAGAAATGTTATGGAGTTAAGAACAGCCAGATGGGCTTCAGGTGAGAAGCAACAGGCTCACCAAACTAGATAGATAGAGAGATAGATACTTTCATTCATTCATTCATTCACTCACTCACTTGTTCCAATAGTAAATGTATCCTCTACAGAAGCTCAAGAAATATTACAACAAACAAGAAACATCCTGACTTGGCTAAATATAAGAGAGCAGCCTCAGTCCCAGTGTGGTGATTTAAACACTTTGGTACAAAGGAGTCCAAGCAGTTTCTTGATGCACAATTCAGTGTCTAAAAGTCCTCAATGCTGCTACGTCAGTGACGGTGTGCGACTTTGTTCATAATGGCCATCGGTTTGTCTTCTTTCTCTCCTCCTCTACTATGTCCAGCAGGTCAACAGCCTGTCCCATAACTAAGCCTGCCTTCTCAAACAGTTTGTTGATTTGGCGGGCCTCTCTTGAAGCAATGCTACCAGTCCAGCACAACACAGCACAGAAGTCCCAAATGTGCAAAAAGCAATGTAAGCATTTTAACAACCCACTCCACAGTGGAGCAGGCGTACACAAAATGGAATTAAACTGCTACTCCAGCTACAGCAATTCAAAGCCAGGCCTGTTCATGCATCCACCTCCTGAATCCGCTTTATCCAAACCAAACTGATAAGAGGAGGATTAAGAATGCAGCTCCAGAGGCTAAGGATCTGCACTGGCAATCAGAAGGTTGCCGGTTCGAATCCTTTAAAATGCCAAAGGGACTCCGCTCTGTTGGGCTCTTGATCAAGGCCCTTAACCTGCAATTGTGGAGCGCTTGGAGTAGTGAGAAAAGCGCTATGTAAATGCAAATAATTATTATTATTAACCTTGTGTGTTTTTTTTAACCATCCATTTGTAAAAATCCCTTCATTAAGTTAGTGTGATCAAACATTTACTTTATATTAACTAATTTGGAGAATGCCTTTATCCAAGGCGACTTACCCCATTTATGATATAATTGGTTCCATTTCTTTTTCTTTTACTAGTTGGCACAGAAGCAGGTGAAGGGACTCGTTCGCGGTCACACAGTGTTAGCAGCGGGATTTAATCCCCACAACCTCAGGGTCTAAAGTCCAAAGCCTTAACCACTACATCACACTGCCTTTAAGAAAACTGCTCATCAAAGCCAAATGGTTTTATCTTATTATGCTCATACTTTTACTATTTGAGAAAATAATATATAGATTTATAATTAAATATTAAAAAACCTTAAGCATGTAAATATTTGGATGTGTATATGTATGTGACATTTTGTTCAGTTTTATGAATTTTACCTTATATCAGTTAAAAGTCTACAAAGCAAGTTATAAATGGGCATTCACCATAAAAAAACGAATATGGGGATATTAATTTAACAATTTTTTCTTAAATAACAAAATAGTGTGCCATCCCCCCCAAAAAAATCTGCAATTAAAATGAAAGGCGAAAGGTAACATGATGCAAAAATTCATTCATCCATCCATCCATTTTAGAGTTTCCCAGTTTAGAGGCATGGCTGACCGCATCAAGAGTGAGGTGGGAACTGACTGATGGTCGCCATTGTGACTTAAATGGCACTACACGATAACAAAGCACAAAATATTCCTTCTTATTACAGGCTGGATGCACATTTATTGCTTCACTTATCCATCCATTAAGATAAGGATGGACCACTGGCTCATTAAACGGTGTTAGGTGAAAACTAGAAGAAGCTGTGAAATCCTGGCGCTCAAGGGAGTACCGTGTCACCATTTTAGAAACACCAGAGTGAGATCACTTCATCACTTAACCAACAACTCAGTGCACCGAATGGCTCCCCTCGCCGTTTTATTAGGACAGCTAAACTTTCTTTTAGCTGATGGAAAAATCAGCAGACAGTACTGCACTCTGTAAGCGTGAGTGTCAAGGAAAGTTGAACTTCAGTTTTGCCAAATAGGTGGTTTCTTTTATCTACATTTTCTTTTAATCCTCAAGTGAAATTATTAAAGATTTGCTTTCTCCAGGTTATGCGTATAGTCAACGTCAATGGGTTATTTTTTTGCCCATGCTGGACGCTCACACGGTTGTCCACATTTACACTTGTACTGAGCGGAGCTGCTTACTGTAGTGAAATGCGTTGTAACCTTTCAAGTGATTTTCTAGACACTTCTCACTTAAGACAGAATGCGGATCACCGGGGCTCTTGAGAATGCTGCTGGTCTTTGGTCTCTTCACGGCTTGCAAGTTCAGTTTAAAAAGAATTTCAACATCTTCTTTCTTTTTTTAAAATGTGGAGAAGAGCATAAGCAACAGAGTTTATAAATTTCGGGCGATTTTATAATTCTGAGGATACGCAAAACTACATTTGGCAATACAAAAAAAAACGAGGTCACAAGAGAACTTAAGTTGATTAGTAAAGTTCATGCAAGTGTAATGCGGAGTTTTTAAAATTACTGATGTGTGCCGAGTAAACACAAAAAAGACAATAATACAAACATTCAAGATTACTAGAATATTTAAACAATCCAACCCGTGTAATTGTGTTTGATGGACTCCAATAATAAGACAAACGATTTTTAAAACGTTTTATGAACTTGAAACATTGCTCCAGTCTACCTCTCCCCTTTCTGTTCCATACAACTTAAGGAGGCAGCCGTGCCAGTGTTAAAGGTAATAACCATTTTATTGCCATGTTTTTGAAGGGCGTACATCAGGTGTCTAATTA
The DNA here is from genome assembly GCF_016835505.1 of Polypterus senegalus. Lineage (NCBI taxonomy): Eukaryota > Metazoa > Chordata > Cladistia > Polypteriformes > Polypteridae > Polypterus > Polypterus senegalus. The sequence goes on from NC_053159.1 coordinate 25,663,031, forward strand.
AGAATTAATGGAAAATAAAAGGATGCAAAAAATGTTATATATATATATAAAAAGATATCTGAAGGGAGGGGGACGTTCGCTACCTAAGGTGGCTTTGTCGGAAAACTACAAGTTCATAGCCCTCTCCTTAGGAAGTTCCTTCTCTTCTACGACCTGTTGGCAAAGCCTGAAGTGTCTACCAGTACCCTGAGCAGGCTGGCATCAGTACTTTATACACAATGAACATTCAAGAGGACAGCTCGTGCATCACTAGAAAACAGTCATTTAGGTGTGAAACAACGTGCGTGCCCCCTCGAAAAGGTCCTCACTGTCTAACTAGAAGATTAGGAAACAAGACAGACTGGCATTGTACTCACTGTGCCATGGTGACTGCCCGTTTGTGACTTTCCCAGTTGCTCTTCCAGCACTTCCTAGTCCAGCGACTGCGCACGCCGTCGCGCAGTGGAGTGATGCCTCGAAAACGAAGCCCCGCCCCTAAGCGCATTATTATTGGCGAAGCCCGGCACATCCCTGCAGGACAGAGAATCGGATTGGTCGAATAAAGATTAACTACCCAAAAGGTGTTTATCAGACTGACAGCAGGTTTAATAAATAGAATTTCGGCTGATCGATGAGCGTCTGCAGATAAGGGAATTCACGCTTGTGGGACCTCCGGATTGGCCGATTTCTTGTGTTTTATCTTTGTTAGCAGCTGATAATGTCTTTACCTTCGGTAACTCATGTTAACCGAGATTTGGAGAGAAGGCTCGTTTTCACCCTGCTGGTTACCCAGTCTGACATCACTGCACGTACCCTTTTCAAATCCAAAACCAGTTCAGGGTCACAAGTGGCAGTGCGGAAATCGAGAACCGGCCAGTCCAACGCATAGCACAAGTACACAGGCTCAATTCACGTCGAACGTGTAAACTCCACAGAGGACTGCCACCGTGCCAGCCCATTTATTTATCTGTACTTGATTTTCATCACAATGGCCATGCTAAAGCCATCCTCTTATTCTGACGGTCATTTTTACTAAAAAACTGTTTTCAGGGTAGCGCAACAGTAACGCCTGCTTCTGCATATCTCATGAGGACATGAGATCCCCAGCACGTCGAGGTGGGCTTTCCTCCCACTACAAAAACAGATGCGTGTTTGGTTATTGAGTGACCCGTAACATCAGAGAATGGCAGAGAGTATAAAGTGATTGTGTGGTAAATATATAGACAGATTATTTCACATTAGTAGTAGTAGAGGGAATAGTATTTTCAGTCATCATTTCGTTCTCCAGTGCAGTGTGTCTTCGTTTTTTTTGTTTCATCAATAATGGAATTGAGAAACTGGCTTCTTCAAGTGGGACTTCGTGAGCCAGAACTGTGCTTATCTTGTAAAGACTGATGGCCACGCTTTATGCGTAATGTGTCCCTGTCAGCACGTTGCGTAAGATTTATGTGTGGTAACCCTGAAAAGAGGACAGAGAAAGAGAGAGCGGTTAGGAGCATGCGCTGATACAGCGCGTGGCCTCACCCACGACATGACAAACCACCTCAAGATCCCGGATTTAAGTTCAAGTGTAGACATGCAACGGGTGACACCTCTGACACTAGTTCAGATGGAATGGAACAGTGTTAGGTTTTATTTTATGGTGGCTGGATTGCCAATACTGCCACCAATCCCCAAGTTGGCTACTTGCAGGGCTGAATGCAGGTTAACGTCATACCCAGGACGTAGCAATTGTAGGTTAAGGGCCCTGCTCAAGGGAATCACTTCTGGCTTTTACGGGATTTGAACTAGCAGCCTTTCGATTGCCAGTGCAGATCCCTATTCTCAGCGGCCTGTAGAGGGTGGCCGGTAATTCCTTCTGCAACTCACTGTCGCCCCTTCCACGATTTGACTTCAGCGTTGCTAGACTTGACAGGCACTTGCCAGCCCAATCCTATAAAATCTAACCCACTGTCAATGAGTCCATTTCAAGGAATCAAATTACCAACATCCCCCCAGCATTACTCCTCTGATTGGCCAATTGGTCCTTAATTTGCATGAGTGGGTGGGCCAGAGAGTTGCATTTTGAGAGTGTGTTTGGCAAATGGCTAAGGTCCGCGGGCACAGCTCATAAAGTCAAGTCTTTAAATGTATTTCTTTAAATAAATATAATGAAAGGTAGAAAAAATATAACAGGCGCTTTTTTCTTTTCATTTAGCATAACAGTGAGTGAAGGGCTTTGACACCGTGCATCTTCAAAGGAAAAGAAAAAGGGTACAAAGTTATTTTAATGATAAAAAGCAAAGAAGGTAAGAGATGCCACGTTTCAGCTGTTTAACCTCCAATAGGCGTATCTTCAAAACCCCATGTCATGGGTTAGATAGATAGATAGATAGATATATAGATAGATCAGTGGCGTAGCGAGGGGGGTGCCGAGGGGGCCATGGCCCCGGGCGGCGTATCAAAAGGGGCGGCGGCAATCACCATGATATTTAAATTTAAAAAAATATAGGTATATTTGAAACTGCAAATCGCGCCCGCGCTGATTCAAGCCAAGCAGACAGCGCGGGTGCGGAAAGGGTGGCAGGTGAAGCAGGTGGTGCAATAGAAATTTTCTCAGACGTTTTTACAGCGCATTGTAGAGTCAATCTACGACAGTATCTAGTGACGATAAAACCTACCTAAGTGAATTTTCAATAGACAGAGTATCTGCTGAAATTCGAGAAAGATTCCAACAGTTGCAAAATCTAGCGCAAAAATATGATTTTTTAAGACCTGAAGTGATATTGAGCAGGGACGAGCTTAACTTAGACCAAGCTCCTCAAGACATTAATAAAGAAGAATTTCTACTTGAGCGCGTACGTCTACAAGCTTTTGTAGCTGCAACAGACCCAGACTGTAAAAAGAACTCATTAGGTCCGGCTCTCTGAGTTTATTAAAATATATTATTGAGTCCAAACTTGAAGATGGTTTACCAAACATTGTCATAATGTTGAGAATTTTTTTAACATCTGCCATCAGTAATGCTAGTTGCGAGAGAAGCTTCTCTAAGCTCAAATTAATCAAAAATTATCTCAGATCAACTATGTCCACGTTAAGGCTAACAAATTTAGCTATTCTGGCAATTGAACATGACATACATATTGATATTGACAATTGTATAAAAGATTTTGCTATTAAAAAAATACGAAAAGTAAATTTTTAATCAATAAAAAATTTAATGCAGCTTTTTTTATTTTGTCTATTTTTTTTAAGAATAACTAAATAGAGGGGCGGCAAATTTCCGGTCGGCCCCAGGCGACGAAAGCCCACGCTACGCCACTGAGATAGATAGATACTTTATTAATCCCAAGGGGAAATTCACAATTCACAGGTTCTTAAAAAAATTATAGCGTAAGGGCAGCTTAAAAATAGAGACATTTCCCCCCAAAAATAGCCCAGCGCTTGAGGTAGACAGTCCCCTGATATTTGGCATATACCATCTCATAACTATCGCCACCCCTCTGAGCGATCTTACAACAGTAAAGAACATATCCAAGTGCGAACAGCAGGAGAAGGACTGCTGGTTAGATGATAAACATGGTAAAAACTTGTCGGAGGGGGGCTGAAAAAGAGCCCAAAATAACGCAACATGTGAAAGCCAGTTTTTCCCACACACAATTGGGCAAGTGTGGACCTTCTTGCCTTCTTTCTTGTCCATCATAATAGAAGGTATCGGTCTGTGCATCTGCCCAGTCGTTATGCCTCTGTCATTCTAAACATTTTTAATAATAAAATGCATTGATGCGTCATCTACTGGAATAGCAAATGCACAAACGTTAACACTGCTGTTACGAATCCCTTACCAAATGGCATATAACAGAGACATGCATTGCATTTATCATTCCAACAGATGGCGATTCATAAACATTTGTAGTCAGTCAGTCATTTTCTAAAATGCTTAGTCCTGAACAGAGTTGTGAGGGGTGCTGGAGCCTATACCAGTAGTATGGAACGCAAGGCAGGAACAAGTCCTTTGCAGGGCAAAGACACACACCAGGGTCCAGTTATGATTGTCGATCCACAGAACCTGCATGTCTTTGGACTGACGGAGAAACCTGGAGCACCCGGAGGAAACCCTCACAGATATGTGGAGAACATGCTAACCCTCCTTACTGCAAGGGAGCAGCGCTATCACTGTGCCACCTCCATGCTGCCCAACATTTGTAGTAATGCATCTTATTACTATAAACGTTTATAAAATTACAAATGCAAAGCATTACAAAGTGCAATCCAATACATGGTGCACTGCAAATGTTACATTGATTGCATGGATTTCAATCCCTGTTAGGATAGCACAGCCATTATGTGTATAACGGTTTAAAGCAGTGTTTCCCAAACCCCGGTCCTGATGAACCCCTGTGGCTGCAGGTTTTTATTCCAACCAGATTCTGTTTTTAATTTGACTCCTGGGCTAATTGTAGGAATGAAGCTGGACAGTTTGACATCCGTGGCAGAGTGACAGGCGCTGAGCAGGCTCCTATCAATCATGGAGAATCCACTGAACAGGATCATCTCCAGACAGAGGAGCAGCTTCAGCGACAGACTGCTGTCACCATCCTGCTCCACTGACAGACTGAGGAGATCGTTCCTCCCGCACACTGTGCGACTCTTCAGTTCCACCCGGGGGAGTAAACGTTAACCTTATACAAAGTCATTGTCTGTTTTTACATGCATTGTTATCACTCTTTAATTTAATATTGTTTTTTATCAGTATGCTGCTGCTAGAGTATGTGAATTTCCCCTTGGGATTAATAAAGTATCTATCTATCTATCATATAGTGCCTTTCATATCTATCTATCTATCTATCTATTATATAGTGCCATTCATATCTATCTATCTATCTATTATATAGTGCCTTTCATATCTATCTATCTATCTATTAAGTGAACTGATTTTTCCAAAGTTCTGTGTTTAGGGAACAATATAGAAATTAGAAAACTAAGTTTGCTAAAAAAAATAAAAAATTAAATGTACCAAGCAGTTATATAGGAATAATGTATTTTTGTTCTTTTTAACAGTATTTTCATTCTACTTTTCTAGGTATTCTAATTGTTTAATTAATCCAATTTTTACTAATTAGTGGGTCTGACTCTAAAGTAGTTGCAGCCTTTGATTATTCCGTGTCGTTTGCCTGGGTGTCTGATCTGCTCATTTTAAATTGTCATTAATAAGATACAACAAAGGGGGGGACTGCACAGAGAAAGGGCAAAGTATAATGAAATCCACAAAAGAGAGTTAAACATTATAACAAAAGCAGAAATATTTGTAAATATCTTATAAATGTAAAAATCATGCTGCTAAGCTTTTCTGAATGTCGAATAAAAGAAAAAAAAAACAGCTAATTAAATGAGATCCGTGTTATCAGGTGATGTCACTGATTGGGAATCGGGTTGGAACAAAAACCAGCAGCCACAGTGGGACCCCAGGACTGAGTTGATTTAAAGTAAGAAGGCAAATATTTATATATTTTTTTAAATGTGGATCGTTTTTTTAGTGTTGGCTGAAATGCAAGCATTGAATCTGTCACCTAAGCTACTACTCTGATAACAATTAAGAAATAGTTCTTTTTGTGTATGATTGGAATCCATAATTGTGGTAACTCTTTGCTGGGTTGGAACCATGAGCATTACTTCCTTGTACACTATGTGGACAGCTCTTAAAATGGCCGAGGTCAGGTGCTTGATTGGTAGCAGAAGATCTCCAGGTTTTTGGTGCATTAACAGTCAAATGCTGCCTCACGGACAGAACAATTGCAGGTTAAGGGCCCAACAACGTGGAATCACTTCTGGCATTTACAAGATTCAAGCGAGCAATCTTCTGTTTGCCAGTGCAGATCCGTAGCCTCAGGGCCACCACTCCGCCCAAGAAACTGCTCAGAGGAGCCAACATAAATGCAGAAATGTTAGAGCTATAAAGTTTGTCCAAGCATTGTAACTAATCCGGCAGTCGTAGAAGAGTGTGGGAGAGGTGGAACACCTAAAAAATGTCAACTGACATCAAGGAAGACAATTCTATTCTTTGTTCCAAGGATATCAAAAATCAACCTTTTTGTCTCAATCCAAAGCAGAGTGTAAAACAGCAGATTATTCAGGGACCACCAATCTTGTGAAGCACCGAGGTCACCACATCATTTTGTTGGGATATAAAGGCCTGCAAAGACTTGTGAAGGTAGAACAGAAATGCCAGTGTGGCAAAGGATGAAGAAAACCTCCAGACAAAGCAGGGAGGTGGTAACCAAAGACCTCCAAGGTTACCCTGATGTGCATCTAATAACAAAGAAGTCAACACCCTGCTGGGGAGGCAGCCCAGATGACCATCTGAAGGAAAGCATCTCTCAGCATAAGCTGCCATTGCACTCCAGGACCTGAGTGGAGAAGAAGTATCGGGATGGGAACAGATGGACAAAGAGAAGACACAGAATGGACATACAGTACACACTGAGGGCCACTTTATTTAGCACATGCAGGGCTCCTTCATATCTGCAGCAATTAGCCTGCATAACGCCTCCTTTTAACAGCTCTTGTATCTTTACCCAAGTCGGACGTTTTTTCTCCTTTTTGTAATTCTGTATTTGAGGAGGGTTGTTATTGTTGTTTGTTATAACAGTTCCATGTTTCCTGAGCTTATTTAAAAGCTAAATTTCTCCCTTGGGAGAAATCAGGGACAATCTATCTATGCATTATATAGTGCCTTTTTTATCTATTAACCTATAATAAAGTTCCACTAACATCTATCCATGAAGTAGTGCATCTTACATACAGCACCTTTTATTTTCTATAGTTATATAGTGCCTTTCATCTCTCTCCATCAACCTATCATAGGGTGCTTTCACACCTATAGTTCGATTGCTTTAGTCCGCACCAGTCAGAAAAATGTTACAATGTAGTAAACAGACGTGGGTACGGTTTGCTTTCACATATGCTGAGTTCTAAACGAACCAAAATAGACCGCGAAGCCCATCGGCACCAGGGAAACTTGTCTTTCTCTTTTCCAGAACTTCCCGTCTTGCTAAGTGCATCACGCACTTCTATATACTTCGCCCAAAGTTTTTTTTGTCTTAATACGCCATTGTCCAACTGTCCGAGGATAGCCTTTCTCCCTTAGCTGCTTACTGAACAGCGCGTAAATGCAGCTGGTTTTATGTGTGGTGGACAGTTGCTTTTGGATATGCTCATCCGACCATATATCTATGAGGCACTTCATTTCTTCGGCACTCCACGTTTCTCCGCGGTTTGATTTCATCGCGAGTCGATAGCTTGAAAAATTTAATAAGAGTCAACAGGAAGTGAAAAGAATTTTCCCACAACCCCGTATCTCTTATACCCAAAGTGCATTAAACTATACCATTTCGTCAGATTTGGTTTGGTTGCTTTCACACCAGACGAACCGTACCAAAGTAGAGTGGATAAAGCGGTCCGAGACCATCCCTTCAGGCAGGTCTCGGATCGATTGATTTGGTGCGCACCAAAGTACCGAGATTGCATTCACATCAACGCAAACGAACCGAACCAAGAGACCAAACACGTTTGGTGCGCACCAAATGCGGTAGGTGTGAAAGCACCCAATAGTATACAGTACATTTCTTATCTGTAATGTACTGCCTTTCTCATTTATCTATCTATCTATCCATTTATTATATAGTAGGTTTCTTATCTATCATATAATGCCTTTTTATAATATAGAGCCTTTCACATTTATCTATTGATCATATAGTGCCTTTGACAACTTTCTGCTATTTAGGGTCTTTAACAACTATCTATATCGCACAGCACTTTTATATTTGATCTATTATACAGTACTTCTGATATCTTTTTATTACATTAATCTATCATATAGCACCTTTCTTATCCACCTATCAAACCCTCCCACCCATCCGTTATCCAACCCGCTATATCCAAACTACAGGGTCACGGGGGTCTGCTGGAGCCAATCCCAGCCAACACTGGGCACCAGGCAGGAAACAAACCCCGGGCAGGGCGCCAGCCCACCACAGCACCTATCAAACCATTTCTTAAATCCATTGTAGCCAGCAATCCCAGCAAGCACAGGGCACAAGGCAAAGACAAAACACCGGGCAGGGTGCCAGTCCATTTAAATGTGAACAGACATACTTGGGCCAATCTGACAATGCCAGTCCACCTAACCTGCACGTGTATGGATGGTGGACTGTGTATATGCATGTGTGTGTTTTTTTTTTCTTTTTATGTTTAAACACATTTGATTGTTTATCCTGATTTCTTTTATTGATACCACACATGTGCAGCACGACAGGAGCTTTAAAGGAATATGCTGAACTGATATTAATTTATTTATTGTACCCAGAATCAGGCCCGTTCACAGCAGCGTTCTATCAAATCCAAATGCTGACGCTCACACACCCGTACAAAAGGAGACACAAAGAGGCACCAGGATATCCACGTCTCTGCTCTTCTAATGCACACTGTCTGTACCTTTATTTTCTTTTTAATTTTTTTTTTCTTTTTAATCTGGCTTACTTAACAGTTCAGTGGTGCAAGATTACCATACACAGAATTAGATAGATCTGCATTACACATCTATGCTATACAGCAAATGGATTATAATTAGTACAAATACATGAAACATATTTACAGTTTAATTCAAGCTCCATACAACACTCATATTTACAAAATAAATGTATGAAAATGAAGCAAATCTGAAAAATAATGTACAGCATTGATGATACAACTGAAAATAGTCAAAGGAAATGCCAACCATAAATTTCAGGGTGAGTTTTTTTTTTTTTTGTTTATTTCCAGGTGCAAAGAATGGAAAAAATATATAGAATGTTATATTATGTTTTTATTTTTTTTTGTTATAGTGATGTTGGCTACTAAATGGGGCAGCAGGATGCCACAACCCTCTGGTCACCGAACGGCGTCGCACCTTAAACGCCATTACTAATGATTTGAAACCTGAAAAAAGCCGACCTAAAATAAACGGCTAAAATACTGTAAATTATATCCTGAAGAACCAAGTGAGGTCAAGGAGGAGAACTGAGCTCCTGCTAAAGAGTACAAGAGTGGTCTGCTCCTACCCAAAAAAAATGAAAAATAAAAATTGGTTGTGCAGAACTTCATTGCTCATATTTTCTTTTTAGAACTGAGTAGTCCGTTTTGACTCGATAGCAGCAATGGCTAAAGTTAGGCCAAAACTCCCAAAACTAATAAGAAGCCCCTTCCTGTTTCTTTGTATTTGGATTCAGAGTCTGCTGCTGGCCATCTCTGACTGTTGCTGAATGTTTTTGGAAGTGAAGTCACTGAAACAGGTTGACATTTTCTTTTTTGGAGGAAGCATAAAATATTCATACAGGATTTATAATTCAAAAGGAGTACAAAGGTGTTGGCAGGGAGAAGAGGGGCACATGACAAGACGCACACCTGCATCATCACACTGACATTACATTCAGCAGCTTTGACCTCAGGAGTGAAGCCCCCATGTTGGTTGTATTTTTAAAGATGTCCCTTGTTTTCTTTATCAGACTGCTTCATGTTGTTCAAGTATTTGTTTAAGCAGAGTTAGAGGAATGACTGCAACTGAAAATGTTGTCCCTTTCTACCTACATGCATACCATGTGCAAAAAAATGCAAACTACTATGTACAAAAAATAAACTAAATAAATACAGTTAATAAAAAAAAAAAAAAAGTGTCTCACATTTCATGTTAGTAAATGCCAGCAGTCACAAATAAAACTCATTTCTGAGATGCACCATGATGACAGGGTCAAGCTGCTTGGGAAACAGGCTCCACACCCTTAAAGACAATATTTCTTTCTACTAGCATGACACATCAATCATGAAATACATTTCCAGTTAAATATTATCAAGTATTGTTAATAACAACAAAAATAAGTTTGCAAAACATTTAAGCAGAAGTGAAACGTAATGAATATCTGCCATTTTCCCTGTAAATGTGATTGAGGTCTGTAGGCTGGCAAACCTTAGGCTCATACCACCATACAGAAGACATCTGGCAACAACATACCAGAGAAATCCCTTCACACCAGAAACTTCATTTCAGGCCTAAGCCACAATGCCCATAATCATTCAAATAAAAAAAAAAATAAATTAAAAATGCCTGCAATGGCTGCCTGCTAGTTCCTCTTCACCACATAAATCACCCTTCATCAAAAACATCAACACCATTCATGATTTTCCAGGGCAGTGTGTGTGCCTAAGTGCGCATGCGCTTCTGGCTGGCTGACCAGTGTCACGTGGCGCGAGACTGGCATGCACACTAGCAGCTCACTTCCCATACAATCATATCACAAAGCATGTCACATTCTACTGCAGGGCACCCAGTAATAAAAATATACTTCTTATATACAGAAGGGATCAATGCCTTTAAAATATATTATGCATATGGCTCCCTTATGGTTCAAACTTAACTTGAGCTGTGGATGTTTGTGCAAATCAAATCAAGCAAATCAAAACAAAATCCTCCTTCCATTGCGTTTCTGTGTAGTTAACATTGTTAGTGTGTTTCAAGCTGCACTGCCAATCAGTGACACTGCCAGGTCTTCATCCCTTGCCACACCAAATCTTTAGACATTTTTAAATACCATGTCTAACTGTCTAATGTCTCATATTGGCCCCCATACCACAAAAAAAAAAAAATAAATAAAATAGAGATGCCATTAATTAAAGCCCCAAAGAAGTGGCAACGAAAAAATTGTTCCAAATGCTGTCATGATCGTTAATTATCTTTTTGAAGGATAATACAAAAATAATCTTAGTGACTGTATAAAATAGAAAATAAAAGAAATGCCAGATCAGACAGCTGCTGATGGGTGGGTTTTTCAGTCTCTTCGTTGTGATGGCTGCAGAGAGCCCATTAATCTTGGGGACACAACGGTAAGCAAATCTGGAAGTGCATGTGGCTGCGACTTTTGATTTAGGGTCACCGCCACTGGAATGAAAGAGCTACTTTGGCCAGTCTAGCACGTTTATACACCTGAACCTGATATTTCAGAAACAAAATTCAAACGAATACAAAGTAAAGAGTCCGAGCCATGTTTCTGCATACTGTTGAACATGATGCAGAGGTTAAAGATACAGAGAACATTCCTTGCTTTCTTCTTTTATGTGTATGTATGCATGCATGTTTATATATGTATGAAAATCTACTGTTCATGAACATGTATGTGCACAAGTAACAGTGCGTTGTGTGTGCATTTCTGCTGTATGTACTTTATGTCACTGTGTGTATTTGTGGCAGGTTCATGATTTTGATTATTATGCCGCTTTAAAAGTCACAGCTCAGTGCTGGGAAACTCTGGGTGCTCAACTACTGTATTTAGCAAAGTGGGTAAAGAACCCAAGGTGTGAACCACAGCACAGTGTGGTCAGGCTCCATTAAGTACTGGACGTAACTCTGGAGGACAATTCCGTTACTCATTTGGGGAAGTCAGCAGGAAATGCTAAGTGCTCTCTCATTGTGTTGGCTGTCTATCAGCCATTTTGGTATTTTTCAATCTAGCTGAATAAAATTATACTGCCCCTGTAGAGTGCCACGGATGTCTCAGAATTATGTTCCTGCAGTGGAGGAAGAAAAAAAAAATCCTGTATTTTTTTTCTCTTGATTTAAAGAAGAACATTCTGCAAATCATGAAACATGACTACATTAACCTGAAACAGATGCACCATGAAAGACATCAACCTGACTCAGAGATGCTGTTTGTTGTCTTTCAGAATGTTCCCATAACCCTACCAATGGGGACAATAGTGAGCTAGAAATATGAACAGCACATTTTCCAAACATAAATCTAAATAAATCATAGGAGCCTGCATTCAGTCTCCAACAGCAGTTTACATTAACTTTGAAACAACTTTACATTTTAGTGTGGGTTCTGCACTCCCAACGTAGGCAGATGGCATCCATGTATCAGTCACAGTGAGTGCATGAATCTCTGTGCATCTTAAGATAGCCAAATGCCATCATATGGGCACAAACAAGAATATTTCAGACTGACAAAAAATTGCAAAGACAACCCTACAGACACAAAAACTGAGAATTGAGAAGGAAGCGTGCACACACAACTAGACTGTATTACAACATGCTACTAGAAGGGATTAGGAATGGTCAAAAATAAGAACCAGAAGTGAAAAGAGGAGTAAAACAAACAAACAAAGTGCTTTAAATGAGAGAGAGAGAGAGAGAGAGAGAGAGCCACAGGTCTACATACAAGAGAAAACCATCAAGATCACAAAGATTAGTTAAGTGTTAACACTCAATATCTTCAAAAAAGGCCATCATTAGGAAGCCCCCTGCCCCCCTATATATTCAGCCCCTTTAGGGGTGCTGTTCAGTTCTTCAGCTGACCTGAACGTCTTCTAGCAAGTTTCGACCTAGAAAAGAAAAAAAAAAATAGTGAGCATAGGAGTTTGATAACTTAAAAGATAGAGTTGATGCATGTTTCAGGAGACAGCAGAGGAGCCATACGTAGAAAGACACTTTTCTTAATTCTTTCTGTTTAAATGTCAGTTCCTGTTGTTTATTAAATGAATATGAAAGTAAGGAGACCTCGGTTTGCTTCCCAGGTCCTCCCTGCGTGGAGTTTGCATGTTCTCCCCGTGTCTGCGTGGGTTTCCTCCGGGTGCTCTGGTTTCCTCCCACAGTCCAAAGATATGTAGGTTAGGTGCATTGGTGATCCTAAATTGTCCCTAGTGTGTGCTTGGTGTGTGGGTGTGTGCCCTGCATTGGGCTGGCGCCCTGCCAGGGATTTGTTCCTGCCTTGCGCCCTATGTTGGCTGGGACTGGCTCCAGCAGACCCCCGTGACCCTGTGTTAGGATATAGAGGGTTGGACAATGACTGACTGACTAACTTTTGGATTCTGGCCTGCTGGTCACACTGTTTTATTTCAATCATCTATTTATGTGATTTCCTCTCATATCTTAAGTATATATATTTTATATATATATATATCCTAACTACAGGGTCACGGGGGTCTGCTGGAGCCAATCCCAGCCAACAAAGGGAACAAGGCAGGAAACAAACCCCGGGCGGGGCGCCAGCCCACCGCAGGGCTATATATATATATATATATATATATATATATATATATATATATATATAGCACACATGGAACATTTCTGATGATTTGAAAGTAGTGGCACAGCTACTAATAATGCGGCTGGCTTGTACATACCAAATACCGCTGTCTCTTTTGCAAATGGGACAGCCATGCTAAAGAGTCTTACTACTTTTAAAAGAGCTGACTGTTATGTAAGCATTTGGTTCCAGTGCAGAAAAGTGTGGCAAGTAAACAACCTTTCCACCTCATAAAGATAATTTTGCCTACTCTTCATAAAACTTGGCTTGATGGAAAATTTTGTGAAAGTGATGAACAAGGAAGGTGAAGGACGTTTTCACAAAAAGCTGATACCAAAATGAAGGAAAGCATTTTTGTTGGTCTGCAAACCAAATACGTTATCAGTGACAAGCAGTTTGAGAATCTGCTAGTGGGACTACAGCAAATTGCATGCAAGGCATTCAAGGATGTTTTTGAGAATTTTCTTGGCAATTCCAAAGCATCAACTATGTCAGAGCTGATTGACCACAAGCTTTAAGCATACAGAATCATGAAGTGGAAAATGTTGCTAAAGATTCATCTTCTGCTTTCCCTGCTAATTTTGGTGCAGTCAGTGACAAACGGGAAAGGTTCCACCAGGACACTGCAATGATGGAAAGGCGACATCAGGGCAAGTAGAATCCATCAATGCAGCATGACTATTGTTGGACAATTCATCAAGCAGCATCAGATGTTGAAATACAAACCAAAACCAGCAGCAAAACTTTTTTGAGCTCAGTTGAACAAATGCAATATGTCAACATTCTTTGGTGATTAAGCACACTAAAGTCAATATAAGTTTATTTAGTGTGTCTAAATTCCAACGTGATAAGTCAATCTTAAATTATACAGTATGTGTTCAGCTTGAAACTGTTTATCATAATCATCAAGCATTTTTCAAAAAAGAAAAAATTTGAAAAAAATGTTGTCCACTGTTACTTATTTGTGAAGGATAAATGGTATTATCTTTTAATCTTTCATTATGTATTGTGATGGCAGGAGGAGCGGTTCACAATCTGGATGTCCTCAGTTTCAACCAATATCTGTTCTACATATAAAGTAAACTGATAACTTCCATTTTCAAAAAGGACATGTCAAATGCAAAATGTCCATCTTTTCTAATTTGGTTGTCTCTTATCATCAGTGACTACAGTTGTTTTCTTCATGGTGTTATTGAAAAAAAGATAGCATGACAATTCCAGACACTCTCCACTAGATGACGCTGTTAAAATAATCGATCCCTAAGATTGTCCTGGAAGATACTAAGGTTTGGGCAGTCTGACAAGAAGAACTCCAATCCTTACTACTTGTAGTCTGGACTAGAGGTTGTATGTTCTCTAAACATAGCTAATACAGGTTAGATGAATGAATAAAGTTAGGATGAACATGGCTTGCTATACATCAACACAAAGATTTTAAAATAAGCTTGATCCTAAAACAAAAAGGTCTTATATAGCATCCTACCACTATGTGGACAGATAAATGACTTTTTAGGAAGAATTTTTTTAATCCCAATAGGTGACATTTCAAAAAGTGCTGATTCTGAAAGCCTGAAATGCAACTGCATAGCATGTGTTCTAAAACGAGTGTCCCTAAACATATCAATTATGTATGAGTGCCTTATGAACATGAGTAGTGTTCTGGCACGAAGTGCTGGAATATGATTTTTTTGTTAAGACGAGCATGGTTGGAACCATCTAACATACATCTCACTTTTGCAATAATGCCTGTTTCAGATCTCTTACTAATTAAAACTGTTAACATTTAAAACATGCTTTAAGAAACCTGTGCGATACTTTGCACATTATTTACCTTATTGTGCCAGCAAGCAGTGGGTTAAAAGCGTAAAGCCAGTCATTCATGTCTTTATCGTTGATAGCCTGTAGCAGGATCCCACGGTGCTTTGTGCATACTGCAAATGTGTTGGGAGTCTATGGAAAAATAGCATTCAGTAAGCTAAATTAACTACTACAGGACAAGACCTTAACTGAACCTGAAAAATGACTGTTAAATAAATACATCTCAAAACGCTCGTATTGTGGAAAGGAAGAAATTAAATGTATTAAAAAAGACTACACCTATATCCTCACCTTCAGCATCGCTTGTTGATCTTCACTGTACTCAACCTGGGCTGTGGAGAGGTTCAGTACACCCCTTTCTACTGGATCCTTGTCGCTATTGTAAATGAAGACATAGGGCCGACGGACCACTACAAAATGCTTCACCCAGGAGTTGGAACGCGGCTCCATAAAGTTCAGATAGCCCTTCTTGGAAACTACAGATCTGGCCAGAGACAAAAATAGGATTATCAACCACAAGTGCTGCTAACTCTACTGCTGCCTCTTTAATCCTTTCTTTCAGAGCTTACTGAGATTCCTTAATTATATTCCATAGTTCCAGATTAGTACAAACAGGTCTAAATCGAAGCCTTATACAAAATATATAATATTTTTAGTAACTCGGGCAGCTCCTGGTGGCAAGCGGCGACTCGTGGTCCATAGTCACCGGGGCCACAGCTATCGCTCGTATACAGGATGGAGGCTTGATGGGGTGTTTCACTACCCGCCCATCATACGGCTGCCCCGTTCGTTCTCTGGTGATGTTGCAAGCAGTCACCTGGTTGTGGTTGAATGGAGGCAATTGAGGGTGAACGGGGCAGCGGGGGTTAGCATTGTAGTGTGCCTCAGGTGGTGGTGGGCGATTCACTACCCACCTTTGGCCACACCGTGTTCGTTCTCGGTGGGCGGACGCTGCAGGCAGCATACTGCAGTGGAGGAGACTGTGTGGTGGGCAAATGGTGAACCGCCCCTCGCCACCCCCATTCATTCTCAATAGCAAGCCTGCTTGTACTGTTACGCACATAGCAGGAAGTTGTCTCTTGTCAGTACATCAGACGTATTGATGACGGGTGCCTTCCTGCTGTGATAGCATGTACAGTGCTGTGCAGAAGAGCTCATCTTAACCTTTTGCCTTCACCCTTCAAGAATGTCTCTGAAACACAAATCTGATGCAAGTGCTGGTGATACAGTAAAGAAGAGAAAAACCATAACCATTGAAAATAAAGTAGAAATAATAAAAAGGTCAGAGAGGTGAAACTCCATCATCCACTGGCAGAGCACTTGGTTACAGTCAGTCAACAATATCATTTGTTAAAATAATGTACCTGTTCCGACTTACATACAAATTCCACTTACCGTAAGTACAAACCTACAGTCCCTACCTCGTACGTAACCCGAGGACTGCCTGTATTGTTTTTTTTTGGGGCAAATGTTTTGTAACTACTCTTTGGAATCAGCAAATATTTGAAAAACAAGAGTATTGCCTGAATAAGGGCTAACCTAGTGATGTCAATTCAGGGTTTATTTTTATAGTATTGTATGTAAAGAATATGATCAATGTTGACTTTTTACAGTCAAGTACTTTTTAAATAAGAAAAAGTTAATGTATAGTCTCTTTTACTAAAAAATAAATTCTGAACTTTCTTTTTTTAATTATGAACAGCAAAAAGAAAGAATTAGTAGTACTGCCCCTTTTTCTTCCAAAAAGATATTATAGTGCCCCAAACAGAAAATATTTATTTAGATTAAATTAGCCGATGTGAGTATACTGCAATACTAGACATTTTTTGCATTCCAATAATTAATAATGTTTAATTTCTATTTTATATACAGTTGTTTACAAGTTATCCCTTCTGAAGCAATCTGGCTAGCCTTATATACCCATCTTGTAATTCTATGCATGGTTCTACAGTTTAACTACGCTCCCTTTAAATTCATGATCATGTTCATTAATTGTCTTTATGTTACATATTATATTGAAGACCCTGCCTGTTTAAAAAAAAAAATCTTTTTATTAACTTTCCTTTTGCTATGGCTGTTTAGACTTTTTTTATACGAAAGACCTTTATTGAAATTATTTATTAGGAGCCCTGGCCTTTTTACACTGACAATTTATATAGTTTTGACAACAACTCTAATTCAATTTTAGTTTACCTTTTCAAAGTGTTCTTCAAAGATCTGCTCACAATATCAAGTGTCACGGAAAAAAAAAAAACAACACTACCAAAATACTACAAATTGATAAACATACAAAATAGGGTGTTACACCTTGGAAGCTGGTCACATACCCTGGTCTCATTTCTTCAATATCAGGAACCAAGTTAAGAAACTCGTTTTTAGCAGCTCTTGCCAAGTAAGACGCTTCAACTGGATGTACCAGTGGAAAGTTCTCATAATCTGGACAGGAGGGACTGGAAGCTCTGGAGTTGGCCTCTGGTGTTCTAAAAATCAAGAAACAGATAAATAAAAACATTCTTCAAGGAACAAGACAAAGAAATTCCATTAAACAAAAGATAATTGCTTTTGGATTTTTGTGACGCCAACACCTAATTTATGTTGATATCACAAGCATGGATTAATGGCCAAACCTACTGTTTTTGGCCTTATGATGGCCAGATTTGATTTGAAAACATCATTTGTTGAGAACTTTTAATAGCATTTGGCTTCAGGTTTCATTTCACAAAGAAACACACAAACATCTGGTATTAGTTTGGTATACATCAGTTTCAATTTCACCAGAGATGGACAAGAAAATTTAGCATTTTATTAAAAATAAGACTTTTATACAGAAAATGTGCATAAATGTCTGATATGTGATGAAGCCTAATTTTATGAAATATTGAACTGTTTCTGTCAGCCTCAGTGCTAAACTTGTCATGCATACTCAAAAATAAAATTCAGACTACTGTATGATTTTGAGTGAGATATAGTTGTTAGAACAGAAAAATGTGTATAGAAGCAATGAGCAGCAAGACAAATCTAGTGTATGAATACTAATTAAGTAGCCCACTTCTGTGCTTATTCTGTGGTGATTACTTAGAAATGCATAAATAAATCCCATCTATAGATAACTCTTCAAAAGCTTTCAATTCATTAGTATTTGGGAGCACACAAGCACAAGACTGTCATGTATTGGCTGAATATAACAACATTTGCTGCATATCCGCATACATTCAACCAGCTACCAAGTCAGAGAGTGACAGAGAATTAGCAGAAAGTGCCCTCCAAACAGGACTGAATTAAACACTAGAAATCTGTTTCGAGGATATTGATTACTCATACCAGAATGAAGGCACAGATAGATAGATAGATAGATAGATAGATAGATAGATAGATAGATAGATAGATACTTTATTAATCCCAAGGGGAAATTCCCATAATCCAGCAGCAGTACACTGCTACAAAAAAATAGAATCACCGGCAAATTATTCTGTGGACTCCAATGCACAAATTGCTGCAAAGGGCAATTTTGTTTAATTAGATCACTGTTTAGTCATATAAAATACATGTCAATTTAAAATACTTCAATATTTATCAACATTAGTTTCAACTATTTATTTTATAGAATTCCATTTTCCTCCTTCCAACTTCCCTCTTTCAAGTAAAAGGAATAAACCTCTGCAAAGAAACTATAAAGAGGAAAATAAAACATTATTGTAAAAATATGACTTTCTTTTTTTTCTAATAATTTTCCTGAAACCAACTGAATCCTTTACTTTTTAGTACTTTACTTATTTTTTTAAAAACTATCTTAAATAGTCTGTTGTAATAATCACACTTACAACTAGGGGGACCTAAAATAGTAAGTTTTGTGCTGAAAGATATGATAACAAAAAAAGTGTGAAAACACTGAACTCCTTGTCGAGTATATAGCAGAGCTCAAGAGTGGGAAACTACTTTAATAATCACTGGAGGGAAAACAATTCTGCTTCAAACACTGAAAATGTTTGAAGCTAAAACACATTAGGTTATTTAAAGGACAATCAAAATGTCTTACTTTTGGTCAATGGAGCTGCATCTGGAATCAGCTAGAGAGGGGCAAGTTGATGAAGGAGTTAGGGTGGCACTGCTAAAACTGGAGACAGAGGGATCCCGGCCCATAGGAGAGATGTCCGAGAGCTAGAAGAGAACATAGCAGCACATTGTAAGGCAATAAGCTGTTAATTATTATATGCAGAATGCTAAAAGGAAACTGCTCTATAGAAAACGCAGAAATCTATCAAACTGTTAAAATATTTCCTTTTATAGATATGCACTGAAGGAAGCAACTATGAAAATGAAAGGTAGTCACAAAGAGAGGTACATCTGCGCAAAGGTACACACACTAATATTACTCTAAAGAATGCTGTCCAATTGCCTGCTGTGAGGTCAAATGCTTCCTTTTTATGTAATCAGTTTTATTGGTATTAAACAAATAGAGAAACAAAAAAGAAGACATTTTCATATTGAAATTTTAAAGAAAAAACACCCCCACCCAAAACCCACCCCACTCTGGAGCTATTTGAGAAAGTAGATACTAATTTAGGACTGATGGTACACACAGTCACTGGGCCCAGAGGCTCACACAGCCGGTTGAGGAAAGAAATCTAATATAATGGCTCATTCTTGTTTTACTTTATAAAACTGGGTTCATGTACAATAGGTGCTAGTCACAGAAACAGGGGCAAGTCTATATAAAAGAATGCAAATGTACTGGCATTTTAACTTAGTAACAGTAGTCATATTATCATGTGTACAGATTATAGTGAAACTCTTACTTGCATGTTCAGTCAACATGCTGATGATAAGCATCAGTGGTACAGTGGCACCAGAACCGGATTCAGAAATTCCCTAAAATACTGGGTGGCAGTAAGTCCTGGGATACTTTGCTAAAAGTATTTCCCTGAAAGCTGAATATTCTTTAATAAGCAGAGGATAGTTTTCAGTTTCAATACAGAAAGAAATACTATTTTGAAGCAAAGTGTGATCTCTTCCTTATGAACTAAATTCCTCACATCATGGTACACATGTACTATCTGTTCCGGTGTTGAAAAAAAATCCTGAGCACATCAGAACTGCAAAGAAATAAGACTTTTATTATTCACTGCATCTTTGGCATGCTAGTGCAAATCCCTGTGGATGTTTTTCTATGCAGGATTGTTGAATATATTCTCAACTTGCAAGACGAATACATTTTAAAAATATAGTTTGCCTGTAAGTATGCAGTATACTTATACTGTAGCTATAATTCAGAGCATCTCTTATCAGTTGTAGAATCATTCCCCTGGTGACCCATGTCCATTTGAATCAATTTTAAAGTACTATTAATAGTATATTAAAGTTCTAAATATTTTTGCTGTATTACATTTTGATATGTCTCTCCCCTTAAAATTGCAGCTGTAACCTATTTTAATAGTGGTCTGCTTATTACTACAAGAGTTAGTCACAAAATAATGTCAGGTGGCCTTTACTGCTAGAGGTATGCCAGGCTGATACCTAGAAACACTTTAAAAAAATTTCTGAAAACTCACATCTTTAATTTGGCTCCTCTTTTCACTGATTATACAGTATATGAATTGAAATATCATATACTTCTTAGATTTGCAATCATCATTAACCTCTGTGGTTTTCTTTTTTTAAGGCACCAACAAAATCTAATTGCCATATATGCTCAAATATAAGCCCAGTTTTTCAGCACCCAAAATGTGCTGAAAAAGTCACCCTCGGCTTATATTCGAATCACGTCTCGCTGCCTCCGCCAACCCGACAGAAAGCTGGAGTGTACTGTACCTGGTTTGGTCTGTGGGTGGTAGAAGGACTGCTGCAGGCTCTGTGAGAGTCATTCCGGACTGTGTGCTCAATTAATGAGCTGATGCCTCAATTAATGTATGGTAATTTTATTGGTATGTATTTTGATTATTGAAACTTACCAGTATCTGGTGCATTTCCCACCCATGGCTTATACTCGAGTCAATAAGTTTTTCCAGTTTTTGTAGGTAAAATTAGGTACCTCGGCTTATATTTGGGTCGACTTATACTCGAGTATATACGGTAAAGTACTGTGCAGCTGATCCTCAAGGATGCACTAGGACACATCATCAGTAATGTTTCCAGGGGTGATTGGGTGTTTCACGTCTTGTAATATTAGACACCCTTACCCAAGGTGACCAGGCCGGGGTTGATCAGGCCAGACACGCGTCCAAGCAGCATTCATGCACAGATCACCCCTCTTCATCCACAGCCATCTAGAGGCTCTCTTGGCACCCTCTGTCTCTAATCTGATGGCTGATTTCTCTGAGGGCCCCTTGATGCCAAACAAGTGTATAAACTTTGCAGACAGAGTGGCCAGATAGGCATTTGCAGCTCAACTCAACTGGATGGCAGTGAGCTTGTGAGGTCCCTGGTACCTGGCTTGTTTCCTCTAAAATGCCTCCTTCCTCCAATCATCCTAGGGCACTGTCAATTCAATCATGGTGAGCTGTTTTGAGGCCTTTTTAAAAAAATGACTATATCTGGTCACAAAGATGTTACTGCAATGTTTTGTTCATTTATATATTTATTTTTTCTAATTAGCTTTTTTTCCTTGTATCACTACATGTTCTAACATTAATAGATTTAACAAATACTTGCATCCTCTCACCTTGCAGTCGCTTATACTGTGGCAAACTTGGCTGTATTCTCTGTTGAATGTGTGAGTCAGGAGTCGCAGGCACTGAAATTAAATCATTATTATTATGAAAAAGTATGTAAAAATGTATTTTTTTACATTCTATTTTAAAAGATAATGGTTCAATTATTTAAACTACTGTGTAGCAATACAAGAAAGGACTTTACAAAGATGCAGCATTCACAGCAAAACCTATTAAGTCACATTGTAGTGTCCATTTAAATTTCAGTAATTGAGTTTTTGCTCAGTACCTAACTGAGGTACTTAATGATCCACTACAAGAACAGTACTTGCCATTTTTTATGCACAACATCAGTATATGACCAATAATTCACAGAAAAGTCTATTTCTGTAAACAACATAATCAAGTAGCATTAAAATAAATTACAACAGACTTCATATTCTACAGACTGTAAAGCATAAAAAAAATTATCAGTGCTTTTGCTGTGGCTCTTGTATAATAGTACTGATGATTAACTCTCTGATTTATAGAGCAAAGTCTATTTATAAAAAAGCACTACAGCAGGGGTCTCTTATTCAAAGGTCAGTTCTCATCTTTAAGTTGTGCCTCTTTCATTCATCTTTCATATTCTCGAAGAATTTCAAGTATCCCTGTTGTGTGTATTTTGCTTACATAAAGGACTGTGAACAAGAGTAAAATATATGTAGCATTTTACAGAGCTGTACTGTATTCTATATCTTCAGTGTGCATAATAAAAACTATTTTAAACTGAACTATTTCAAAAAGACATTAACTCTGCAGAACATAAACAAAGCAATTGATCAGTATATCACTAGACAAACCCAGGCATTCTTATTAGTCTTTACTTTTAAAAAGAAATTTAATTTTAGAAAATGTTCATTATAAACAAGACACTGCCATAACATGAAAATGCTGCAATGCATATATTGCTAAATTCTAAACATTGACTGAGTTCATCTCCTTTCATACACCACAGATTCAAGGCATCAACTTGTCCCATTACTCAAAAAATGTTCAGTTTAAAGTAGATAACAGCTTCTAACAGTATGCATGTAATGAAAATGAGTTGCCATTATCATCCTCCAGATTTGTTATTGCCTATTCTTGTTCTAAAATAACAGCCTGTTGATTATTTTAGGCTAAGGAACTTTATGTATTGCCTTCCTCACAACCACTTTATAACCACACACCCTGGACATGCTGTACTGTAAAATGCATTTTAAATAAGTAATCTATAGTCTTCACATTTTTTAAATACACAGTCCCACCTTCCTTTCGAAATGAACTTTATTAAATAACATTTTAAAGAACTTTATAAGTTTTATGTTGGCCTTATTTACACAGTATTTTAAAATTTTGTTTGTAAAGTAAATATATTAGTTTCTTCAGTTTGCACTACCTATTACCTTCATGCATTTCTGGTTGAAGTTACATGGAGTTGGAGCCTATGTATAGGAGTAGAATCGAGAACAGAACATGACCCTGGCAAATATGAGAAAGCTGTTCATCTCAGGTATTTATTTCTTGTTGAAAAAAAAAACATTTCTTTAGAAATATTTCTTTATTAACTCTTTATCTTCTCTGTAATTCCAGGCCAATTTACACAGAAACTGATTCTGTTTTGCTTAATTTAATGTCAATGTCAAATTTATTTATATAGCACATTTAAAACACCAAAGGAATGCTGTGGCCAAAGTGCTTTACAATAATAGAATAAAAGAAAAACATACAATTAACATGAATAACATTAATAGAAATAAAATAAACATAAATAAAATAAATAATAAATAGAAGTAATGTTACATAATCACAATGAGGAAACCATCAGTATTACTGAAGGTCACGGAATGCAAGTGAATAGAAATGAGTCATTAATCTCGTTTTGAACAGTTCAATTGTAGACGACTCCTTTAAGTGACGAGGTAAAGAGATCCACAGGCGAGGAGCAGCAGCTGCACAAGCCATTACCTCCTTAGTTTTACACTTAGTACGAGGGACAACAAGAAACAACTGACCAGAAGATCTAAGCACTCTAAATGGCTGGTGTAAAACATATAATTCGGATAAATAGGCAGGAGCAAACCCATGTAAGGATTTAAAAACTAGCAACAAGATTTTAAAATCAATTCGAAAACTGACAGGCAGCCAGTGTAAAGAAGCTAATATTGGAGAAACAGAGTCAAACTTTCTTGCCCCAACCAGAAAGCGAGCGGCAGCATTCTGGACCAACTGTAACCTGCGTATCAGGGATTTGCTAATCCCAGAATACAATGAGTTGCAGTAATCAAGGTGAGAAAAGATAAAATCGTGAGTAGCTTTCTCAAGATCACTAGAAGATAAAAAAAAAAAGGCTTGATCTTACCTAAAAGACAAAGCTGGAAAAAGCAACTCTTGACTACAGAATTAACTTGTTTCTCAAAAGAGAGGTTACTGTCAAAGAAAACACCAAGATTGCGGATTTGAGGTTTGCAAAAAACAAGAGAAAGAGCCGAAAAGTCCAAGACCAATTTGTGCTTTAGCTAATGGACCCACTATAAGCACCTCTGTTTTATTTTGATTCAGATCAAGAAAATTATTAGCCATCCAGGATCTTAGTTCAGAAAGACAGTTGTGCAGTTGATTTATTGCAGAGTTGCAGACAGGAATATAAATCTGTGTATTATCAGCATAGCAGTGAAAGATATGTTAAATTTCCTAAAAATAGCTCCAATAGGGTGAAGGTACATAGAGAACAAAATAGGACCCAAAATGGATCCCTTTAATTTATGTAGGAATGGACACTGTTATTGCTTCATTGAACAAGAATTTAACCTTCAATTTTCTCAGATGCAATGTCTCATACCTTTGTAGCAAGTTCCTTTTCTCTGTCCACCAGACTCTCTATATCTGCTGAGTCATAACCGCTGCTTTCACTAGGGGTGATGGCGCTCTCAAATGTGGTGGTTGAGATCTGAGAGGAGATGCTGGTAGAAGTACTTAGAGTGCCACTGCTCATACTTGGAGAAATAGATTCACTGAGCGACTTTGGAGCAGTCTCGGTGAGCTTCTCTCGCAGAAGAAGGAGATGCCGCGTCTTTTCAACCTGTCCAAGTTTGAAATGCAGAAAAGTTGACATAGTACAAATCTGAAAACATCCTTGCACCACAATTTCATATTTAGTCTATAAGGGCACCTTCAGCGCTATAAATGGCAATTCTTGTTCCTACATGCTCGGCTGTCAACAAGCAATAATAAAATTTTTTTTATCAAACTCAAAACATTGAAGTGCAAGTACAAATTATACACATGGTGTGGTGTAAACACCTCCATATTCAGTAATCATCCTCACTCAGAATAAATCACCAGTTTATGAATCTTAGCAATTGTACCTAACTATTCAAATATATGGCTATATACACAACCCTAGAACAAAACTGTATAGTAGATGCATTCTTGCAATACACTACAAAAAATTATTCTGTCTTTCACAATAATTAATGACCCCTGGAGATGTATGAGCTTAGCTTACCTATTATGACACAAGTAAACTGGATAAAGACATCAGTGGGAATATGACCTTTAGCACAATCTCTCTGTGTATTTTGTAATTAACGTCTGGGATGAAATCATGACTAAAATTGACTAAAAAAATAAAATATTTCTACTATCTCCTACTGAATATTAGCAAATGAATGTCATCCAAATAATCTTTTGAAAGATGCCTATCTGTTTTTTGAATAACTGATAGACAGACAATAGTTTTCTTGTAGCCCTAATTAATAATTCTCTTGTCCTCTAATGAAGCCTGCTCTGCTTACCTCATGCAGCAGATCCAGCTTCTCAAGTTCCCACTGATGTTCCAAGATGAGGCTGTCACCTCGGGGCCGCCAGCCTGCCAAGTTCTCTTCCCCCCTGACATATGCCACTGAAGTATCCAGAACTTTTCTTCTTCGCCGCTGCATGCCTGCAAGATGGTACACAACATTGAGCTTGCTTTTAGTTTAGTGACTTACCATAATGCTAGGGTTACAAAGACAAACTGGCAGTCCCAAAGTGCCATGTCAGCTTTATTACGAACTTTGGAGAGAAAATAGCATTATTATATTTTTTCCTATATGTACTGTGTAAATTATTCCAATTTGAGATTTAAAAAAAACTTTACTCATTGTCAAAACATTCCGCAGTGGTATGAAACATATAACACCTATCAAGATACTGTAAATGATATAAACCAATTAATTTTTGAATTATTTAACAGCTTACCAGTTACTGTATTTCCTTGAATATAAAATGCTTGTTTGCTGCATTTTTGCTCTGAGCTACAGCTAAAGCAATGAATAAACTCTGAACATCCACCCACAAACTGCTTCTCTGTAAAGGAGTGAATGTTTTAATTTTAAAATCAACTGTGGGGGAAGATTTATTTACTTTGCAATGCAATGTGTAAATAGTAAAAGTAAAAAAAAAAAAAAAAAAGGCGTTTAAGTTTCTAATTTTACTTTCTGTGTAGAATTTACTCTGACCTATTTCTGTTTTAAATAAATTGTGACCCTTTCAATTAAAAGATGGACTGCCTACAAACATACCCTCACAGCATTCAGAGTATGCATCGTGTCCTGTCTATGGTTCTGAAATACAGTATCACTGCTCAGACACAAGTATAAATAATGTTCAAAGTAATTAATAATTTCATAATTACATTCCAAATATTAAAGAAGAACATCATCGCACAAAAGTAACTTAAAACAAAGCTACTAGCACTCGATTTTTTCAAGTATGCAATACTTTTTTATAAACAAGAAATGTCTTGTTTATAACTCAAAATGGATCCATGAAAAATTAATAAATAAAACCTACTATATATAAAACACCCGATATGTAGCTCTTCTAAATTTCACTTGTATGCTAAAGAGTTAAATGCACTTGAATCATAGAAATGTTGAGGTTTTTACTGGTGAACTGTACATCAGCTGTAACCGACAAAAGAAAACTAAATTAACCAATGTATTATACATGTGAACATAATGTAAAATAATTATAATGACAAATATGCACGAGGATGAAAATGACAGACAACAATGGTAGGACTGACTGCATTGGTATGTTCAAACTCAATTAAAAATCTGGTATTGTTTTACCCATAAATATGTTTCACAACCTTCAGTGGTTCATTAGCATACTATAGAGCATTCTTAGGAAAGAACTGCATGTATGGTTTTCCTTCTCTGCCCACATTTTACATATGGATTTTTACTTAACTTTGTAGATAGAAAGAATATTGTCAAGCCTCAAGAGACAGGATCCTTGTGTATATGGTACAAACAATTTGCGGGTTCAAATCCCACTACTGACACTGAGTCACCCTGAGCATGTCACTTCTCCTGCCTGTTCTCCAAATGGAAGCACAAAAGAAATGTAACCAATTGTATCATAGACACCTATAAGTCACCTCGGATAAAGGCGTCAATCAAATAAGTAAATGTAAACAATTTGTAGCTCTAAATATACTATCATTTCACTACAATCCTTTTATAAGATTATGTTGCTTACCTTTTCATTACTAAATTGTGTTCCAGTGTTTTCGTTTGATGGCTATGCCAAATGCAACAAAATTCAGAATATGGGCAGCACTGATGTGCAATTAATTAACCAACTATTATTTGCAATAAGGATTCAGTCTTAAGTCATATTTTCAAAATATTTTTATTCCATGTTGTAGTCGACAACTCAAAATTTCTGAATTACTTGTAAGTATATGCACCAGACACGGATGACTAATGTATTCTATGCAAAATACCACCACCTCTAACAAAACTAAACATTTATTGGGCTTTCAGTGTTATTTAACGTATAGGTATTAGATTGTTTCCACCTAATGTTTTAGACTTGAGTTTGGAATCTGAGTTTTTATTTTGTTTCCCACATATTCAAAAAGTGCTGCTCATACAATCTTTAACTACCTTGAATTTATAATAATATGCCCTAACTGGATTTACTCATTTCAGAAAATCAAATAGTAGAGATAGCTTCCTCCTAGATAAACATCTTTCTCTTTTTGCACTGTGTAAATCAGATTTTTGAAATTAAGCAACAACAAAAATACATGGTAAAGAGCACAAGTATGAGACATAATTGACTTGAAATTAGCTGCATCAATAGTCCACAGGAGTTTCATGTTCATGTTCATTATCGGAATGTATCATGTATAATTTTAAGATCATTTATAGACATAATACAATTGCAGGGAAGAAAACAGAGTAGAACAATGAAGAAATGCTGCACCACAAATTCACTACATATAAAACCTACAATACTTAGTAGAACTTACACTGTACATAGTGTCGTAACTGTGTGTTGTGCAGAGGTGCCAAAATTAAGCAGATATGAGGCGGTTTGTTTTTTCTTCTTTATTTTTGAAAGACTGGGGGGCTTTGCCCCCTGCTTGCTTCGCTCGCCAACTCTCGTTTTTGTTTTTCCGGATACACACTTTTAATTTTTTTGTTTTTCTTTGAATTGTTGCTATTTTGTTAGTTTCACTTTTATTTCAGAACTTCTGTAAAAACAATATTTGGAATCTTTCGAGTCCCAATATGCTGAATCTTTTAAATGAGGTCAGTGAGACATGTGTTTAATGACTTTGTACCATAATTCAGGATAGGTTTCTCTGTTTGGAATTTCAGCACAGATAAAACGATCTTCATCATCAGCAGTTAATCATTTTTTTTGCAAAGTAACCAACAAATGCATGTGAGGTAGACTCCGTTTTTGAAATTCTATGACTTAAACTTCAAAGCCTTACAATATTTACATACTTCTGACATATCACATATGTCCATATATTTGATCTCTATTAGCTTTTTCATTATTTCTCTGAGTAATAATTTCTCTTTCTTTGTGCTAATGCGATCTTTACTTTCTTTTTTTGACACTGTCGTTTTTTTTTCTGCTTTCATATTCTGTATCTTGCTCTGCATGTGCTTCGCGCCAATGTTTTTTTGAGTCTTTTCAATTCCACTGATTTCATTATCTCTAACCTGGATCTACATGTGTTTGACCCCCTTGTTTTTTATGATGTTTTACTTTGTTTTCTACTCTGTCTTTTATTTCTGACCTCGCTTTATCCTTTTTTTTTTTTAATGACACCTTGTCCGTGATGATTATTTTCTGTTTTTTGAGTAAAAATTTCCGTTTGTTTGCGCTCCTGCGACCTTTACTTTCTTTTTTTTTATACTTTCTAATTTTCCTACTTTCATATTCTTTAACTTTCTCCACATGTGTATCGCGCCAACTATTTTTTTGAGCCTTTCGAATTCCACTGCTTTCATAATCTCTAACCTGCTCTGCATGTGTATAGCGCCAACGTCCGGATTGGACATGCTTTTTTTTCAATTCCACTTGTTCCAGGCTGATAATTACTTATCATTACTTTCATAATCTCTAACCTGCTCTGCATGTGTACAGCACCAACATCCTGATTGGACGTGCTTTTTTTTCCAATTCCACTTGTTCCGGGCTGATAATTACTTTCCTTATTTTCTGAATTTGCATCTGGATTATTCTTTTTCTTTTTTGTCTCTCCAACACTTTTGAGTCTTGTTTCTCCACGCTGCTTTCTTCTTCGCTTAGTCGTCTACGTTTCATTTATAATGTATTGTCCTTATATGCTTTATATGCGCTGAGAGCCCTGGATCTGTGTGTGCTCAAAGCCAAAACACGACTGAATGTGTTCAAGTTGCTGGCTGCCCTTGCTCTTATTTATTTGTACGTAGGGTGAGTCTTGCAAGAATCTCATGTTTTACGTCATCGCGAGACGGTCCTGGGATAATCTCTTGGCACAAAGCCTCATATTTAAGGTCCACGCGAGACGCTCCATGGCCAATCTCTCTAGTCTCGCGAGTCTTTTAAGTGTCTTCCGTGATCTTAACGTGAAGATCACGTATCGTCGCCCTATTGTTTCTCTCCAGGATTTTTTTAATAATAGAGAGATTAATGCAACTGTTTTATGGAGAAATATGATAAACTAATGATGAATGATAATACCTAGTACCTGTATATGTGCTCTTTTCTATTTAGTAGCTTTGAATTTCCATGGAATTTTTCATAGTTACAGAATTCAGACATCTAACTTGATTAGTCAACTGTCTATACTGTAATCCATGTTTAAATAAAGCAAAAAATTATAAACCAAATAATTAATCAGGCGGCTAAGAGTATCGTTCAGTCAATAACACAGAAGTGTAAACAGTATCTTACAGTTTCTAAATATAATAGAGTAGCAGCTGTTCCTTAGCCAGTATTTTAACATAGGCCAAACACTCTAATTCAAGGAAATGGTAGTATTTAGAGCCAGTCCAAAATGATCAAAATATATCAAATCAATACCAGTAAGAGCTTGCTTACCAGGGCTTCCAGTGTCTGCCATTTTGCACAGGCTGAGTTCATAGATTCCAGTGACTCTGTTACTGTAGAAAACACAGGATACTTATTTAATAATAAGCCAAATGAATAATATTTACATATATTTATATTGATACATGTTTATATCTATTAAACAGTACCCACTGGTATAAATTATGCTAGTTGGAGAAAATACTTTCATAGCCCTGATTTAGTTCATCTTCAGTTTAAGTAGCACCTTTTAGAGCAAGCACTTCGTAAGTTGTTTGTAAAGCAAATCACAGCATATTTATTAATAATTAATTCAATAGTAATAATACAAGGCAATGATAGAGCACAGTTGATGTGTATGGCAAGAATAGCCATACCCAGAAGGTTTGAATGGAGGTGAACAATAAATGGAGCTTGTAAAAGAATGATAATTAGTGGTTTCATTATTATTCGAGGTCTCATAAAAGTTTTGTACAGTACTACTGAAAAATGTTGATACTGTCTTCATAGGACAGAACAAAGAGCACTTGACGTTCTTTCTTGAATGCAAAAGACAACTAACTTGAAAAACTTTTTGTAGTTTTTGCCACTCACTTGAGTATACAGTCAATACATCTGTTTTCCTTGTTGTTTGGGGGAAAAAAAATGAAATCAGCATGCAAAAGTCTTCTGTGTTACCTGCTCACTTACCAGTCAGGAGATTTGGAGTAGCCACTGCCAAACAGGTTCCGGAGAGAACGAGGAGGAGAGATTTTGGCATCTCTGGAATAGAATACCATGCATACATCCTTTGTAATGACAGCAGGCTGAATGCAGTGGTCAAGCTGTTTGCCAAAGACACAATAAAATTGAGAAGTGTCTGTTATTAACAATTCATGTAAACATATTCAACGTATGTAAGGCATCTCGTAATGGAGAAAAAAAAGTACATTTTATGATTATGGTAATGACTTGATTTGTAAACCTTTCCATGAGCCCTATGTGGTTGACTTTTAAAAAATGCCTCCGACATGCTAGTCTTTTATATGTATAACTTACCAGCATGTAAGAGGGATTTAAAATATTTTTTGAAGAGTATCTAAATCCTAAAATATAACCAGGGTACCCAAGTAAATACTTTTAAACAGCTCATTAGGATAAGGGCTAAAAGTAACCAAATTCTTTCAAATTCCAATGTTATAGCTACAAGATATCACCAATAAATCTTGAACTATAATCTGCCCAATTTAAGCATATTTAAGAAATAAATGGTCACACCTACAAATCCTTTGCTATTGGATTTTTTTTTTTTTACAAAAACACAAAACGAAGTTGGCCATAAGTACCTAATCAAACCAATGTCCTAACTTACTAGTAACTGAAAGAAAAACTAAATAAACTTGGAAATAAAATAAGTTTTTTTCAAATGAAAATGAGCCTACAACAAAACACTTATCAGAGATTTTGATTTAATAATGAATTTCTATGACATCAGCTTAGCATCAACTCCAAATAACAGACCACAACTTGAGAGAATATGGCAAGTGACTCTCACATTTTTTTTCTTCTTAAATGAGGCAGCACTAACAAACTCACCTCTAGGTAGGCAGAAAGTGTCATGTAGATTTTTTCCCCATATGGAGTCACACGATTGAGGAGAAGGGAGTTGTGCAAGGAACTGTCCCATACAGCTTCAAAGCGATAAAAAGTCCTTTACAAAAACAAAAAAAGTAAAAGGGACACACATTAGACTTGAAGACTACAAAGATGAAGAAATCTGATATGAATTCCTTCTTCTTTGTATATTTCTCATTACAGTAAGAAGGCTCTTCTGCAAATGGGCATGGCTCCTTCTACTTAAAAGTAATTAGGGTCAGTGCATCTGAAGAAATGCCAATAATAGTTAAGCCCTATCTGCAGCAGTTTCACAATTTCTCGGATAGCCCTGTGAGAAGGAGTGTAATTTCATAATGTTTAATGTAAATAAATTATGCTAAGATGTTTTCAATATTATTTTAACATATGAAACTACTTTACTTTTGCAACTGTATTTCTAGTTTAGAATGCCAATGTTTTATTATTTAATATTGTGTATATTTACCTTTAAAAGTGGTATTTAATAGAATCTGAACACATTCAATATTTTCATAACTGTTAATAAAATAACTAATCATTAAACAAGCGATTGAGCTTTCCCCTCTGCAATATTCATCAATTCACAGTGAATCAATTACTGTATAGTGGAAAATCAGGGCATACTGGAGTTCCTTGTCACAAAAACATCATCAAGATTAAAATGTTTTAAAGCACAATTTTAACACTAAGAGAGACAATAAAATGAGAAAAGTCGATTGATCGATATAGTTGTTTCACAGGGCAGGTCTGCATTGAAAGAATTTTTTTGCACAGAGTAGGAGAGACATAAAACATTCTGTACATTCAAGGGGAAACTCAGAGTATTTGCAGTTGCAGTTTTCATTGGCTACTGATTCCTTCACAAGAAAATATATTTGCAGCTGGAGATCCACAAAGGGAGAAAATGAATCACGTATCATAAAGAGAGCACGAACTGCATGGAATGCTGTACACTGCGTTTCGTGTTTCTGCTGTCGATTTCTTGTTTTTAGCATTAAAGAGCTCAGGAAAGCTCAGGAATAAAAACTACTTTATGATACGTGATTCATTTTCTCCCTTTGTGGATCTCCAGCTGCAAATATGCAAACCGTATCACAGACCTTCTCTTTTCCATATATATATATATATATATATATATATATATATATATATATATATATATATATATATATATATATATCATATAATGCAAATTTTAACTAAAGCGAAATCATGTGAAAGCTATTTCAGCTAATGTGATTTTAGATTTTTATCTACTGTACATGATATTGTAAAATGCTATTTAAAAACATACATTTTGTGCATTCTACTAATACCTGTAATTATATCCTATTACCATTGAATATGACTCACTGTTATGAACTTTCAGTATATAAAAACGTTCCAGCTTCAGCTTAGTCAATTAAGTCCATGAGCGTACCTCACTGTTGTGTAATGTATACATTTTCTAAATTGTTAAAAGCTGTCATGTTTTTCAGCTACGTAACTCTGTAGTTTGTTTCATACTTCTACAAATTTTGATGATCTGTAAGTCGTGGACATAGATGGCCGCATGTAACCTTCCATGTTCAAGACTAAACAATTACAGTTCACTTTGCTGATGAAACTGAAATATACCCTGCTGTCCAC
This sequence comes from Polypterus senegalus, assembly GCF_016835505.1. NCBI lineage: Eukaryota > Metazoa > Chordata > Cladistia > Polypteriformes > Polypteridae > Polypterus > Polypterus senegalus. The sequence goes on from NC_053159.1 coordinate 25,696,197, forward strand.
AGTAGCACTTGGCTGATCCTCTCTGCACAATTTCCAATGCTGTTGTATCTTTCTTGCAGTGTGGTGACCAGAACTGCTCAAAGAGTACAGTCATGATTTCTACAAAGTGGTGCAGAGATTTACAGTAACATCTCAGTTGGAGTCAGTAAGTTTTGTAGTATAACCTTTAACTATCCTCATAGCTACATATATCTTAAAAATGAAATATTATGTCAGGTTATTCCCTACATTCTTTTCAGATTCTACTTCCCGTAGGTCATGTCACCTATCTTATACTGATAATAAACCTTCTTTTCATCTGTATGCAGCAGTTTAGATTTCTCAGGCTGCCTTAAATATTTTGCACCTGTTCAGTCCTAGAGATCTATTCTAGTTTTGATGTTCACTGAATGTTTACCCTATATTTATTAATTACTCAATATATGAGAATCTATATCACTATTGTAAGTGTTAATGAATACTCGATATGGCACATTCTTCTCTAACTTGTACTCTTAATCTTCTGACAGTCAAACAGTTCAAAAGAGATCTTGTCCTCAACAGAGCCACTGCCTGTAATGTGCAAAATTATCCATGAACTTTATGTGTGGATGCATCTGTGTCTTTTTGCTCATGTGTTCATTCCTCATATATATCTTAAAACTCCAATCCAAGTATAACCAAATGAGGAAGGACTTGATTATGAAACCTCTGTGTTATATATAAACCCACTATTTTGAACTGTAGGATATCTTGGTTAGTAATTTCATTTCATATTTACTACCTTGAGTATACTAAAATAAAAAATTCCAGGCTTGCTTGAAATACCGAGCATTCAACTAACCCAAAAATTAAATGGAGTTTTCAGTTCAGGACTTAAGTTTTATTTTGAACATTAACAACAGGTTTAGGTGGGCTGTGTATACATGTGTGTACACAAACTTTCCATCTGTTTTTCTTTTTTCATATCGACAGCAGGATCAGTTTCCCTGCTTATGTGTGACTTACAAGCTGGACCTGAAGGCACAAGTTCGGGCCTAAATACCACTGAATGTGTTGAATAGGTGATCCATAGTGTTATATGATCTACTAGGTGGAGGTAAGGATAGAATACATCAGGCTGTAAAACCAAAAACAGGTACAGGGCCATCTTGGAAACTTCTTCCAGAAGCAAAATGGGGAAGCACTTCTCTTTTTATGTCTAGAATAAAACTTATCTGCATGACAGATGTCTCTGAACCAACTGGGGGATTTGTATACCCCTGCATAACAGTTTAATTGGAAAAACTGGCCTGTTGAGCAGAGATAATTAAAAAAATTCAAAAATAAACATAAAGAAATACAAGAAGTTCAATTCAAAAAGAGACAACACCACAAGATGTATATACCAGACAAACAAAAGTAAAATCGATCAGGGTGCAATAAAGTGCTTTCAGTTTAAAAAAAAAAACACTTTATGTACACAGCAAAATGTAAGATACCTAGGGACGTCCTCATCAAGACAAAGCCTGTGATATATGGGGATCGTCCACAAAGCAGCAAAGAAAGACAAAAATAAAAAAGCAGAAACAAATCAGCAAGATTAATGACAAAGACAACGATTACCCAAAAAACACAAAAATCAGAGTTGAATTAAACACAATTTACACAATGATAAGTCTCAAAACTGAAGTTGATCTACAATTTGTCAAACTGGAGGAGGAGCAAAAACAGCAAGGTTAATTGGAGGGGAGATTATTAAAATTAGCTGTCAGACTGGCAGGGAGCAGGAAATGATGGATTGCAACTGGAGAACTGGAACAAGGGATGCTGTAATTCAGAAAGAATCTGGAAGGGATATATACACTATATGGCCAAAAGTATTTAGACATCCCTCCAAATTATTGAGTTTAGGTGTTTTAGCTACATCCATTGTTAATATGTTCATAAAATCAAGTACATTGTTGTGTAACCAACACTAGCAGTAGGATGGGTCATACTGAAGAGCTCAGCAACTTTAAATCTGGCACTTTTATAGGATGCCACTATGTGAAATTTCTGCTCTGCTCAATCTGCCCCGGTGGTCAACTGTAAGTGCTACTACTGTGAAGTAAAAGCATCTAGGAGATCAAAAACAGCTCAGTCACAAAGTGACTACACAAACGCACATATATAAATAAAACTGCCTATCCTCTGTTCCATTACTCACAATACAGTTCCAAACTGCATCTGGAAGTAACATCAGCGCAAGAATTGTGCATCAGGAGCTTCATGAGATGGATTCACATGGCCAAGAAGCTGCAATTAAGCCAGTCACTATGCGTAATGCAAAGCATTGGCTAGAGAGGTGTAAAGCACACTTCCATTGGACTCCAGAGCAATGAAAACGTGTTCTCTGAAATGATGAACTACACTTCACTATCTGGAAGTCTGATAGACAAATATGACTTTGTCAGATGGCAGGAGAACGCAACCCCTCGAGGCTGCACAGTGACTACTTTAAAGTTTGGTGGAGAAGGGATAATGGTTTGGAGTGGTTTATCAAAGTTTGGGCTAGGCACCTTATTTCCAGTGAAGTATAATACTTATGCTACAGCATACAAAACATTTTAGACAATTCTATGCTTCCAACTTTATAGCAACAGTTTGGTAAAAAGGCCCATCTTTGTTCCAACATTACCATTCCCCTCTACAGAAAGCCCTGTCCTTCAAGAGAAGGTCAGACAGGTCTGGTGTGGGGAAACTCAAGTGGGCCACAAAGAGTCATGACTTCAACCCTACTGAACACTGTGGATTGAACTGGAATGAATGTGAACCTGGTCTTCTCATCTAACACCAATACCTGCCCTCAGAAACATTCTTTTGCCTAATGGGCGCAAATCCTAGAGACACCTTCCAAAATTTTATGAAAAGCTTTCCTAATGAGTTGAGGCTGTTATGACTGCAGATGTTGGGCCAACTTTATATTAATGCCCATGGTTTTGGAATTGGAAGTCCAGGTGTAAAAGTCTGTTGTTAACAAACCTTTGGCTATACAGTATAGTATAACTAGAGGAGGTATTACAATTGTGTGGTTGAGGAGAGTACAGGTAGGAGGTTATAACTAAAGGACAGAAGTGGTGGTTTGTTGAAGATATAACACTGACCATTCCTCGAACTAAACATAGCAAATCCGGAATTTGTATTTAATACTTGTTTAGGAGCTTTTCAGGGAATGGACATTCTCCACACTACTAACACCAAAGCATCTATGACTTTTGCAGATGTTAAAGGTAGAAAAGGACAAAAAAGTGCTTTACTAGACAAATATTAATGAAGAGTAAATATACAACACAACTAAACGAATGCACAGAAACCCACATCTACAAACTCATACGAGACAAGAAACCACATAATATGATGTACATTGAAATGTGCAAGAAAGGAAGAAGAATATGAGAGAAGTAACAGGCGGCATATGTTCATTTAAGCAGTTTTAATTAAGAATGCAATTTGTAAAATACATAGGACTGCTATCATCAGTGTATTTTTGCAGTGAAACTCTGGCTTCTTGATAAGACTAGGGAAACGGGACTCAAATTTTTAAGTTCGAATTTTTATTATCACTTTCTAACCTTCTGTGTGTAGACTGCTGAAGAAAGCGATACACCATACCAGTATCAATGTAATGCCTATCAGTTTTTGCTTTCCTGTTATAGCTAGCATGTAGAAGAATTCTATTCTGTTTGGCTCTAGCAAGTGATATATTTTGCTTTACTCACCTTCTATATCATTTTATGAGTAATCAACTATTAGTGACTTTAATAAACAGGTATGATAATTTCCTACATGTACAAAAATACATTTTGATAAAAGGAATTCAAAAACTCACCTGTTAGAATTGTGAGATGATTTTACATTTTTTGCTGAGATAATATTGAGTGATAAAACGGCATCGGCTGCAGAATCATCCACTTCTGCCTTGTTTCTTATACGTCCTTAATGCAGAGAGAAAGATGATAACTAAAAATCTAATTAAAGACATGTTCAGTTTCTAGAGTTCTGTTCATTAGGGGAGCAATTTAAGTGAGTCTGCCTACTGTTCTTTAGTTACTATTAATTAAAACAAAATGCAGAAGCATTAAAAACAATTATGTGTGTTGAGCATACAAGTATCTATTACAAATAAAAAGACCTTAGAGGTAGACTCACTTTTATTTGAAAGCATTTATGACACTTACCCACCACCAGCTCCCGAACATCCTTCCAGTGAAGCTCACTGCCTTTCTCATGGATGATGGTCACTGTGATTCTACGCTGGATTCCCTGTATGCAACAAAGATGTTCTAATAGTTTTACCTTTCTTATTAAGCTATGGGAAATTAATGGGTACCTAGAAGTGGCTTATACTGAGATTTATATAATACGGTACAAAGGTACGTGACACATACTGTATTAACAAAAGTTTAACTTAGCAAACGTTAAAGTTACATACTGAAATTTTATTTGGGTTGATATATTATTAATCATAATGAAAATAATATATTACTATTACTGCACATTAACAAACATACAATTATATTTCAATAATACTGTAAAAATACAATAAAGGGGGAAAAATCGTAAAACTGAATCTGCTATCTGCTATTAGACATCTCTGATAGGTATTAAATTAGATATTAAGTTCTTTTAACTTATCAAGAAAAAGTCCATACTGAATCTTATTCATCCCTATTTAAATTATATATAGAAATATACTATAACATATAATTTTGTGCAGGAAAAAAAGAAAAGCCATCAACATAGCAGTGTAACAATGTTCATGATAAACATACTTGGGATTATATTTAATTTTCCCTAACTATGTTGAATTTTTAAGAAGTAATTTGTTTTTGTTTTTAAAATTTTCCCTAAAACTTGCCTAAAAAAGTTGGAGATCTGAGTCATGGCCAAATAAGAATTACACTCCCATTACTCCATAACTCTTAGTTTCATATACTGTTTTCTAATCATGGAATAAAAACAGGAATTTGTGTGAGTCTTCACACGTTGCCTTGCCAACCATTTCATCCAGCATGTATGCCACTAATAAAAAGTTTTTTTCTCATGATGTCTACCATTTGGACACTCTTTTCTGACTCATAGGCCGAGTCATGGTCCCCTCTTTTCCTAAGTTCTAAGCCAACAAAAATGTAAATAGCAGAAATAAGTATTTTTCTATGTAAAGTTAGGCATTGATGCTATTCAAAAAAGCACATCACCTTACTAACTTTAAAGAGTTAACAAATTCCATATTGAATCTTCAGAAATAAAACATACAAATCAGAATAAAATAAATGATTTTCTACTAGAATATGGTGACAGAAGTTACATGTTGCAAGTTATTTAGAACATGCAAGTAACAATTTCACTATATGCTGTACATATGACAATACTATGACCCTATAAATCTATAGTGTACCATATATCAAGCAGTTTATATTACATTCCTTTGTAATAAGGAGTAAATCAATAGTCAGAACACCACTTTACATATATACAGACCTGTCACCTAATTATTTAATAATATTAAATAAGCAGAGTGTTAATGGATTAATATCTATATCAGCTGGTTTAGTGTTGTGTCTATAGTGATGAAAAAACATGGGCAGGATTTCGACAGGTTTCATGATAAAATTAAACTTGCAGTGTAGTTTTGAAACAGTCAGAAAAATTGTTTTTTTTAAATAAAGTAATAAAAGAAACAAACTGTTGCACTGCACCTAAAATAATTCTGAAAGAGTCTTCACTGTGTTGGATCTTTATAAAATGATTATTTGTTAAATAATAATGATAAGAAATTCTGTAAAACTTCCAACACACCAGTGATCATTCAACCCTTGGGTAGTCTCTGTAATTCTTCACTTTCTATGGATCAACAACTTTATACATATCTTTTATGCTAATAGCTGTAGGTAATAAATAAATGCACAACATACAGTACATACATAAAAACAAATAAATAAACAACATGTACCTGGTGTAAAAGATAGGTCCCTTGGCAAGGTTGAGCTCCAGAGTGGTCCACTACAGCTGGAATGTACCTAAAAGACAAAACTTGTCAGTGGTTGCAATCTAATAATCCACTGAGGATATCACACATGGTTTGGAAACTGCCAGAATGCTTTTCTGTCCGAATGCTGGTCAGTCCTATTTTAGCATACAGCAGGTCCCTCCCAGAGCTTACCAAGCAAAAAACAATCAGTTACTATGGCAGGCATTGTAACTAATTAAAGCAGTTGGAAAATTTGTCTGGAGAAGGATTAGAAGACTATCCTACCCAGAAAATGTACTTTTCTTATGAAAATGTTTTAATCAACAAACAGGGATGAGATGCTTTGACTTGACCATAAATTAATCTGACAAAACAACAAGTGAAGAGGCAGAGGTAAAGGTTTACAGCAGAGAACACCAATCATGATCCTACACAACTACAGATTTAGCACTTCAAGTGATGATTAGTTTGTTATTCAGTCCAGAAAAATGATGCAAAGTCAAGATGAGGAAGGAATTTCAACTACCTAGGTGAGGCACAGCTATTACGTAGATGACTTTCAACATACCACAATGAAATGTTATTGCCTAATGTATATCTGGATTAAATTCTTACTTTTAACAGGCCTTTGCTGTAATTGCACAAACACGTTGTTCTCTACATCTCTACTTAAATAGTATAGGGACAGTAAAGTCAATATTCTTATTTGTGCTGTACACTCAAGTAATTTGGATTCTGACTGAACATATACTGTAAATATGAATGTTTTATGTTAATGGCTGTTGAAGCAGAATGCCATGAAAATTAAATTAAAACATGTTGTCTGATTACTTATATGAACATGATTCTAGGCTCACAGATTCATGCTTCATAAATCACCAGGATTATGAACTAAAGAACACCAGCAAAGAAACCAAGATATTCCTCAACGTAAAAGGCCATACATTAAATAAGTTTAATTTTCAAATAATTTTTGTATAATTCTTTTCAGGGGTTAGAACACTTACACAACTGAAAACAGCTGCAGTGAAGGCTTGCTAAACTTAATAGGATTCAGGTCTGATGTAGTTATTTTGTTTTAATAAGTAAAGATTACTTACTCTCCAGTTGGCTCCAGTTCGCTGATCTCAAACCACACTAGCAGGTCATATTTGCTGACACACTGGCCAAGGTTGGGTTTACTGATAGTGTTCAGTTTAGTGGCTGGAACTGCAATTTAAAGTAACATATCAAATGAGATGTAGCCCTTTCTTCAAGCACATGAACAAATACAACAGTGGTCATCCCAGAATGCCGATACAAATCCAGACACCTGTGTGTTAAGGTGTGCAAGTGTTTTTTTGAAGTTCAAGTATAGAGAACAAACAATACTTTTTGCATGCCAACCCACAAACTACAACACATCAATTTTGCATCCTTTAAACTTTTCACACATTCATTTACAAATAAATATAAAAAAAATAAATGTAACAAATTTACTCTCCTTTAGAAGAATATGGCTAGAAGTTGAATATCTGAACTGTAAACTACAACACTTACATGATGGGACTCTAAGCAAGTCACCTAACATAACCTAGCATATGATAACACCTACTGAACAATGAGGCATTCTGGGATGTTGCTCATCACAAAAGGCACTACACTAAGAAAATCTGCATTACTGCTGATAACCAGGGGAGAGAAGGGTAGGATTTTGAGAGAGGGAGGTAATTTGGATCGCTTGTTCAAAATATTTGTGGCTGATAGTTTTCATTCAGTCTCTAAGTGAAATCCAAGACAGGAACTAATGAGTAGCTCTGTCTCTGATAAAGCAAAGTCCCAAGCTATAAAAAGTTTTTTATTTAATATTTCAAAAGAAAGCTAAATAACTTTTAATGTGTTCGGACTCTTCAGTTAAACTTCCCAGTAATACTGTATAATGAACAAATTGTTACAAAGTGAGGAACACAAGCTACAAGCATTCTCATCACTTTTGAGCACTATTGTAGCATCAAAACTTAGATGATCAGTTTCATAAAAAGCAAATTTGCTCAGGTGGTATAAAGACAGAGCAAGTGAATTATCTGACTGCTATCCTTAAAATCCATACCTGTAAAACATCATACATTAATAGGTGTTATCCTGAAAACTGTCATACTTTTTGGACTACAAGCTGATTTACAAAAGTATTACGCTGAAAAGTAAGTAATCAAAATGTAGTAGACACAGAAAAACAAGAAAATGAACTTGAATATCTATAAAAACAACTTGAATATCTGTATATATAATTATTTTTCATCATGTTTAATGCAGACAAGATAATAATCAAAAGCCAGATTGGGCATTTAATGGAAAATGTTTGTAAGGAAAACTATCAGCCACAGACAGAATCTAGTCACATATACTGAAGTCAATTTAAAAATGAAATAAGACCCAGAACCATGAATGTATGGGGTTGTTTCAATGGTAATTTCACTAATAAAGAACCAATACATTTTTGTTCAGGCCTCACCATATCTACAAAATCTTTTTGGTAAGAAATTACCACAGCACAGCACTACACAGTCAACATTTTCAAAGTGAACACAGAACAAGCTAATTTTTTTCAGCTTTGCACCAAGGAGCAGTGCATTATTCTTGATGAACCTCAAGGGGTAGTGAGGAAGGAAGGTGGTTTAGCCAGCACTATGTACTGCACAATCTAAAGGTAAATACAAGATATGGAGCCCAACTATTACAGAATTTGAAATAGTTGGGTCTTGCTACCAACCATCGTGCTTGGGCACAGTAAGAACTGGGCATGTCGGAAGAGGCAGGAATGGAAACTTTGTGAAATGATCTGCGCTGTCCTCGAAACTTGCAATAGCAGTTGAGGCCAAAGCATTTGCGTGTTCAGAAAGAGTGTCAAGCACATGCACATTTACATAACCAGTCATGAGGTATCTAATCAACTCAATCTTTCTCGCGTGGTCTGAAATGACATTTGAAAATAAAAAGGAAAGGAAAAAAATGAAAGGGATGCAATTAAAAACACAGAAGCAAAAATGAAAATAAATAATGTGTTATGAATACACAACCAGTTAGCACTGCAGTATTAACTCTGAAGACCCTCAAGGCGACACCAACTGCAGTGAGGACCAGCCATGCATCTAGGTCCTTCTACAGTGCAAAGGAAAACGGCACAGCCAGCTGGCCATGTAGAGAAAACATACTAGGAAAATAAACAAATACATAAACAGGCTAATATGCTTGCTGAGAGAGGCCTGTTGTGAAGCAGCAATTATTCATCAACCTTAATTATGTAATTTCCTGCAATTAGAGCGTGAAACAGAATAGTTTTAGATTTTTTTTTTCCATATGCTGGAAAGGTTAGTATAGGTAACATTGAAGATTTTGGTTTCTACACTTGTGTGTTGTTATTAAGAATATTCATTACGGATATAATAGAAGGTCATGCTCTTAATTGAAATAGCCCGAACTGAATATTCTGCACAGTATGTGTAAAGTACAATGAAAAAATGTTTCAGCAATCCATTAAAAAAGCTATGCAGGTTTTAAACATAGTATAATGTTTAGATTAACCCCATAGTAAAGATTTCAATTTGGCTATGTAAGACATCACCAAAATTTCAAATTCATTCGTCAAGTCTCATCTTAATAACTAGCATGTATGATGAGACAATGAGCACTACAGAAATGTCTTACCTGAAACCATTTTTAAGGGTGCAATCTAGGTCTTCTCTAAACCACACAGATAAATAAGAATTTGAAAGCTTATGACCTACAATCACCATTTTTATTTTGTAGCAATTTTAAGAGTTTGTGTTAGATTGGATATAATATGTATTCATAATGTGTATTCATATATTCCTGATTCTTTTTAACAACCAACACTAGTCTTGCACGTAACACATAACTAACTGTTTTGTGGACAATACAGCACAATGACTGTATATATAAACAAGACACATGAAACAAAAATGCACAGTTAAGAAAGATTTCTTACCTGGCTTAGACAGAGGCATTGGTGGAGGGAAGTATTTACGAGAAGGCTGAGGAGGGCTGCAACACATAGGATAGAAAAAAAGAAGTGTGCTTTCTTATATTGTTCACTATAAATTTCAGTGATACTGATTATTAATACCCATCTGACATAGCTTACCTGCCAAGGTCCTGCCCTTGAAGGTGAAGTGGGTGCTGCTGGTAGTGTCCAAAGACTTCAAACACAATTGGCTTGGTCTTGATGTACTCTATAAATGATTCTGTCACCTCCACCGACACCTGAAATTCAATGCCATTAAATCAGACTTTCAAGAAAGATCACACTTTTTAACCATGCAGACAGAGGCATTCACTTACATTCTGAACATGATAAAATCCTAGAGGAGAACCACGGCCTGTGTTCTTCAGAGGTTCAGTAGAAAAGGCTTCATCATGGCGATGCAAAAAACTAAGAAGAATAATGCAACGAATGAGTCTATATAAGGTTTTGCAGTTGTAGCTTTTATGATTTTTAAATTTAAAATCATGTATGATACTTTTGTTTGAAGTAGAGTTGTGGTATTTTGGAAATTTCATCACAGTCTTGCAGTTCCTTCATTCTTACTTTTTTTTTTAGTTAACTTACTAAGAGGCAATTACACTGAGCAATTAAGAAATGACTATAAACAAACAATGACAAAAAAGACCAGGGAGGGGTCTGTTCCGGAAAACAGGATTTGTGTGAAATTAAAAATGGTTAAATTAAACTGGAATTCATGAAAATCAGGCTAATTTCATTTCAGAAAACCCAGATTTAGCCAGACCTTTGTTTCTGGAACACAGTAAGCCAGAATTATGTGATCTGTGAGGCTAGATATATGAATAATTCACTAATTCTGCATTCTAGAACGGGCTGAAGATTTGACCAAATCAATCCTGGTTATGTGTCAACCAATGCCCTGAAACTAATCTCCAAAAGAGAGACATTTAAATGTCAAGAATTAACATTTTGTTTCCTCCCACAGTCCAAAGACATGCAGGTCAGGTGCACTGGCGATTCTAAATTGTCCCTAGTGTGTGCTTGGTGTGTGCCCTGCCCGGGGTTTGTTTCCTGCCCTGTGCCCTGTGTTGGCAGGGATTGGCTCCAGCAGACCACCTTGACCCTGTAGTTAGGATTTAGCGGGTTGGATAATGGATGGATGGATGAACATTTTAAGGCTGCAATAACTAAAGAGCTGAGGCTCCAGATATCAAAGGTCAATAAGTGTCCCATTAACAATATTTATCCCTGCTGTATAATTTATTTTATTTATTTTATTAATGTATAATGCAGTTTCGATTTGGAGTCATGAAATGGAGAAATCTAACGATACGACATGTGTATTGTACTGTAATTCACTTTGCTGGTGATAATGATTATTTGGCTAAAAAAGAGGTTGCAACAGATTTTTTTCTACTATAGCAAAATCATATTTCTTGTTAATAAAGTGGAGTAAGTCAGGCTATCCAAACAAATAATGGATAGAGTGGGGTTACAAGAAATAACAAAAAGTAGCTATGAGTAGTTTTACAAATCAGCTCAAAAATAGATTTTCAGAAGGAGGACGTTACAAAACAAAAGCAGTACATGTGAAAAAGAAGGACTGAGGCCTCTTTCCACTTAACGCATAAGTGAAAATTGTAGCCAGATTAATGCTGAAATAGTGCATAAATAGCAATCCTTGTACAATTATAGGAAAAATATACATGGGACAACACAAAGTCTATATTCTCTCAGAAAGAAACACTCTTATATCTATAATGGTTCTAATCAGTGATATCCAGTTTGAAGATTGTATACAGGCATAAATATGTGGCACAATTAACTTAACACTTGGGGTAAATGAGCATAAATAATCAGTATCAGATTCAGAGAGGCAGGAAGGGAAATATGACACTTTTTTGTGGAGAAAGTATACTTTGCAAGGGTCATTGATGTTTCCTCATATCATGCCACATTGTGTAGTGTCTAGGGAGATATTTGATGATTGACTGCCAAAGGGCAAATGTAATCCGTGTAAAATGGAATGTTTTCTCATTTTTTAATTCTTAGCTTGGTCAAGCTTTACTTAAATTTATGAGTATTGTGGAGAGGAGGGTGCTTTGTGCACTGTTATTAATAATAAAGTCAACTTATTGAACTTTTATCTGGTGCCTGGAGTCAAGTCTGAGGGTTCAAGGAAGCGATAGCGCCCCCTATCTGTCACAATATATACACTAAAAGACCAGTTTAAGGTTAAATTGGGAAATTAGGAGAGGAGGGGATTGTTTGAGTTTTAAAAACACTTTGCATTTCAGTCTTTTAGTATTTATTCTCGTAAACAATTTTAATGTATACCAATACAGAGCTGAATGTGAAAATAATGATAGGAATCTTCATTGCTTGGTTATTATTTATTAATTTCACAACCTCCACCACTCAACAATTTACTTCCTATGTAAGATTTCACCTCACTGACTGCAGCATGATGTTTGCCAACGCTAATTATCATTTCTTCTAATAAACTGCAACAAGGCAATAAGAATCGTTGACACTCACTTGAACTGACAGAAAATATCTGCATACTCTGGAGCGATTCCACTGGCTTGCAGAACCGTTACTCGAAAGGTAAAGATTGTTCCCACCTCCAAGTGATCGCCAAGACTATCAGACAGACCTTCATTCAGCAGATGGGTATCCTTCAAATTGCTAGATTTTAGGTCTAAAACGTAAATAGTAATGATAAATGTTCTAATTCATGATTTGGTATTCACCTTTATGCAAAGTGACCTACAAAATCAGTATATGCATAATACATTCCAATATTTGGAAAGAAAAGAAACAATAAAACTTTGAGCAAAACACAGCAACTTAGTACCACAGTAACTCCTAAGATTTGATGAAAATAATGTTAAAATACATATGGCTGATAATTGATTAAGTCAGTAATAAAGCTTTTAAAATGCATGACAAGAGCACAGGACTAGATAGCATAAGCATTCTAAAGATGCTTTCTAAAGAATCTCCTGAACAGGAGTATGTTGAGAGGCATTTTGATAGCTAACTGGCACTACAATGTGAATGGAGTGCAATCTGTCTTCAGGTAAACCTAGTACAGGAGAATAGCCCAGGAGGTTGCCAGAATGCCATTGGTAGAAATGGGACTATCCTCTATTTTATGGATGGGGTACTGAAATAAATTAGTAAGATCACTTAGTAAAACAAGGGATTATATAAAAAAATGAGAGGTTAAAAGCTATTGCAGATTACTGTCAATATCTGAAATGTTTGGGAAAAGTCCACATCTCATCAACCTAAATATCATAATGAAATTGCACATACAATACTATAAATAATAAAACATTATTTAAGAGAAACAGTAAGCAGATATCCAGATCCCCTTAACATATAGAAACATTCTAATCTTTTTAGTAAGGTGACCTCTGTTGCGCCAGAGAAGGAACGATGACAAGTCATTTTGTTCTCTGGTGATTGGCAGGACATTGTTAATATCAACTCACTACCACTCATACAGCACCCAGTCAGTAAATGTATCTAATCACGAAATGTAAATTAAGAAGTAACCAAACTGAACTGGTAAACAAAAATCAGAAGATCCTTAAACTGCTTAGTCCTTGTTTATTTTAAGATATTTTTTTTTTACCCAGATCATTTATCCGATTGAGTTCTTCTGATGGAGTTATGACCTCTGAAATCTGGCCCTGCCCTTCAACGATTCTCAGTTCCTCAAGCGAGAGTCCCGACCGGGTCATCACAACTGTGGAAAAATCACTCTGTGGAAGGAAAAAGGAAACTAGACTGTGGAAACTTAGGGTCACATTTACAGCACAAGATTAAAAGCAACTGCAGCAGTTGGTGCTCATAGCAGCCATGTACTGTATGTGAAGTCTCTGAAGGCTAAAAAATAAACATATTAAAAAAACACCTGCGGAAAATCATCTGCTCACATTAGGTTAGGCACCAATTGGTGTAAACTGCACTTTTTGTATTTAAGAAGTAGTCTGTAAAACAAGAACTGCTATCTTTGCAAACTTTGAAAATATAACAATGGAGATTTCAAAGTTGTATAGTAATAAAGCACTAAGAAAAGCTAGTGGACTTGATCTAACTGGAACTAGACAATTAGCTGTGCACTGAGCAATGATTAAAGACATCAATTTTCACAGAATACATCTACAATGTATAGTGGCAAACTATAGAGAAATTGAGGAACCATTGCTATCAGGTAGAGCAAGGTATTGTGCAACATAAATTTAAGATAAGACAAGAAAGTTAGCTGCAACTAGCTGGGACTAACAGATGGACAGCTATATAAAATAATGTAATCACACTAATGATTCATGAACTTACAGCTTTAAAATATTCATCATCAAAAGAGATTTTGGCAGTTCCTGACTGACGAACACCTGATCCATAATCTGGAGCTTCTTCATCAGCTGCTAGGAGAGAGGACAAAAAAATCAGGAACAGATTCTAATTTCTTTGGTGAACACTACCAAAACTATGAATACTGACAAGAGTGATCAGATGTGCAGGGAGTTATATGCAAGTTATTGTTAAACTGTTCCGGTACAAATGTCAATTTGATAAAAATACAAAGCATAGGTCTCACATAAACAGAGAGGGTAAGAGAAGGACAGAGGGAGAAAACAGTCGAGCAGCATAAATAAAAACAGCAGGCTTAAATATGCTTTCCAGTAGACAGGAGTGACTAAGATATGGCATCGTTTTTTGACATTCCCAAAATGCATCAGGGGTCTATCTGAGGTCTCCTAAGTGATAAACTTCCCACTATTCAGCTGATCCTTTCAATCCCAACAGGCTGGAGTACCTTTCTCCACTGTGCAGTCACAAATGATTGGACTGATTTGGTTAAGAATAGAACAGCAGAAAAAAAAAAAAAAAAACAAACAAATCTCAGAATACGGGGTCAAAAAGGCATCTACCATTTTTTAGATAATCATAAGAAAAGTAAACGAATATGGATGCAATATTTTGCCTGAAGTTTATTTCAGAAACATTTGCCAAATGATAAGCACACTAAAAAGCATCAACAGTGTTGCAGAATGGAATAACAAATTGATAAAACATATTAAAAAATACCTGTAAGTTTAGTTACACACTGATTTGCCTTAAATGAGTAAATGAAAGGTCAAAAGTTGATATGAGGCTAAGAAATTAGCAGGTGGATATAAAATTTGGAAGGCTAGATATCATGCATGTCAAAGGCAAGTTACCCTTTGGCACTAAAATACACTAAGAAAGATGTATTTGGACAGAAACAGGCATGTCAATAAATGTTTCTACAAAAAACTGTAAGCCAGGAATCTTTGTGAAAGAGCTTCAGTTCAAGTTATTGACAATAATAGCAACAAAATGTTAATTGGACAAAGACAGCCTCAACATAGCTTGGGTTAATCAAAATAGAGAGTTCTTTAACATACAGAATATTATGCTTTGTATTGTAGACTTCCTAGGGCATAGGGAACATCAGAAGGAAGCTTACTACCCAAGTGTGATGCCATGGAGTTAAGTCTGTAGATGATGGAATCATGGTATAGGTTTCTTTCTTTCTTTCTTTCTTTCTTTCTTACAAATTAGGTTAATGTTTTGTTTACAAATATTTCTGGCATTGCAAAACCAAAGCTAATCATGACAAGGTGCAAAAATGTGTTTGTACAATAATTTGCTAAGTATTAATTATACAGTTGATACTTATCTTGGCAAATGGAATATGCTGTTAAATCACAAAGTAAGGTTTGTTTTCTTCTCATAAGCAGTACTTAGGAGAAATGCCTATTACCATATAATTATGCCGTAGGATTCTTTATCCCCTGCATTACTGTACACAAGCTGGCGGGCACAGTAAGGCTGCTTTCTCCAACTATGCTTTTGTAAGCCTGATTCATACTCGGAAAGCTTTGTTGATGTTGGGTCTTTGCGCTCTGACACCAGCTAAGACTCAAATATCTTATCAGTTCCACTTACAAAATGAAGGTGTGTACATGGCCAATCCATTCTGCCTGCACAAGATATTTGAGATTTTTCATATAAATGGAAAACAAATGACAAAATGTATGAACTATTTTCAGGGAAGCATTCCACCTGGGGAAAATGCTTAGTGTATATTAAACCCTAGCCAGCAAAAACATTTCCCTCTTAGGGCTGTCAGTGTTTTTTTTCTCCCACAAAGTATTTAACAGAGGTACTGTATAAAGTGCAACCGAACATAAAAATCCAGAACTCTTAAATATCAAGTTCCTTTGAACTTTTAGTAACAGCAACACTTCCTACCTGCAATTGCTTGGACACCAACACGTAAGAAGCCTCTGACTTCACCCTTCTCGCTGACAACAGCGACCCGATGAACTAAGGGCACTGGGTACAGCAAATTACTCAGGTATACAAAGGCTCTGTAGAAGAGAAAAAATGCATCATTCCACATCCAAAAAATACCAAATTAATGCACTTTTTATGGAGCTTAATAGCACAATTCCCATAAGATGACCTCTGGCACATGCTAAGTCCTTAAAGAGTTCCTCGAAGATACTAACAAGCCTCCTAAAGATAACAGGTCATATAATGATTTTAAGAAGTAAGATTTTATACGACAAACTCAGCCTTTAAGAGATCATAGAAAAATGAACAAGAGATCTTGAGGCCAATGGTGCCAATTAACAAGCCATAAAGAGGCCCTTCAGGGAAAGAGCACTGTGCGCTCATTTGTACTTCACTTCCAAAGACACCAAGTGTCACATCTTCTTCAGCACAGTACCAGGCCATGATCAAAAACAATTAGTAAATATCTAATTGGGGAAGGTGAGGGACAGGAGTCAAAAGATAGAGGGACTGCACGGGCTCTTCAGCACAGACTTCATAGTAACACAGGAGATATTATTTTTTGGATAGTTTCACACATATATTTTAGCTTTATTATTTGATATGAATTAAAATATATCTGATTAGTCAAATTTGTAAGTAATTTAAGACCAACAAATTACAAGCAAGCTTTCAACGTACACGCCTTGATCACCAATAAGCATCAAACATGAACATTTACTGATGTATCAGCAGGATATCCCACCAAGTGGCGAGTGTTTGACTCTTTAAATATTTAAAGACACCTGAGAAGGTGGCAGGACCTACACAGGATACTGTGTTTAAAGTCAGTCACTTGCCACTTTGTGTTGGAGGCAATGCGACAGAAGATGATCCTGCATATTGTTTTTATAATTTAACAAGAGTTAACATACAATTTAGAGGAAGTCTGCACCCTGTGCTTAAAGTAGAGAAGACAACTTTTCTGGGTGAGTGATTTGTGAAGGGTGTTACTTTCTCTCATACACAAGCAAAATAGCAAATTGGGTTTTGCTTAACTTTTTTGACCACTGCCTTGAACTTTTTTCTGTGACAACCACCAAACCAGAGATTCTGAATCATATACTGTATTGCGAAGCACATACATTTAGTTTAGTTTTAATAAAGTGTTACAATTTCTGCAAAAGGTTCTTTTATGGGAAAGAGCCCTATGATGTAAAATTCAATTCCATGTATTGCTCAGAGCTTGCTGGTTTAAAGAAAATTACACCATTGATACAAAGGCATATACAAAACAAAAAGTAAGCAGATTGAAAACAACACAAGAAAGTGAAAAAAATGACAATGAATTTAAAAATGAACATCATGATAAAATAAATAAATAAATAGACAAAACAGAAAAATAAACTTTTAACTGAAAGCCCATTCAGTCTGCTTAAAGGCAGCAAAGCACAGTTTACAAATGCTAGTGCAGAGAATTACAAAAACAGAAATGAAACACAGCAAATGAATAGAAAAATAAAGTAAATCTACTAAATATATGAAAATAAAATACAAAGACTTTATTTTTCCAAAGCAAAGGGTAGAGAATAGGTTTGTAGATGTTTAAAGTCAACAAAGGTAATAATACGTACGAATGGGAGTATGTGGAAACTGTTCATAATTCACTTTAATATTTATTAACATGACAACATCAAGGTGAGGAAAATTGGGTGAAAGGGCCAGAGGCTTTGCTGGAAACCTTCCCTTTGCCAAGCAGACTGAAGAGGGTCTGAATATTATTAGCAGTAAGATTGGTGAGGTTAAAAAAGGCATGTAAGCAAATAAAGAAATGATGTTGAATATAATGCAAAAATAAAAACATCCAAAATAAATACAAAAAAAATCTCAAACATACACTACCCAGAAATAAAAAGAATGTTGGGTTACAACACAAGCAATACACAGCAATGCCTTGTTACATTTATTATAATAAGAAGCACACTACTGAATAATAGCCAAAGAATAAAAATAATTCAATAGAAAAAGGCTTTCTACAGCATGCCTAAAGGGGGCAACAGCCAAAGACGCTAGCTCTTTCATCAAGGCCAGCCATATCTGCTGTGATTTGGCTAACCCACCAAGCCGTGCAGGCCCACCCAGTTCACCATATGGAGAGACACATAAATACGTTTTAGGATCTTCATTCATGTTTAGTTTCAAATTTACTTTGCAGCCAAACTGGAAAAAAAAATGCTTTGTATTGAAATCCTTTCTTTTCAGAAATGCTGATAAAATTAAACCTTTTTAAGGTTTTCAAAAAAAAAAAAAAAATACAAAAAGTTTCCATGTACTTCTCCCAAAGATTATTCCTATGGTTTAATTCTTGCGTTTGTTTTTCGCTATGAGGAGATATTTATTCAGTCATTTCTAATACATTGGCCAGCTCAGTGTTAAGAAATCCAGAAGTGGAATTGCTTCTCAGTAAGAGTTAGAATCCGACTGGCAAGTTTAGTTTTAGAGAAAACTATAAAGGAAATGGGAAATTGTAATACTTCTCACTGTAAATCATAGGGTCATTGAAAAAGACTTCCAGGATTAGAAATACAGTATACCTTCTATTTAAATACAGAGCAAAATCCTCATATTGCTTTAAGTCTGTATAGAACCTCAATTTTCTGTTATAGACTTCAAAGTAAGCACCACTTGAAACAGTACAAACAACTGATTTGCCACCACTTAAGAGTATGAACATTGTAGTTGTGGGCTGAGAGTGAAAGATACCCCCAATAACAGCAAGTGACATTCCATTTCCATCTTGTGAGGCAAATCAGAAATAATTCATAATGAAATTGTCTATAAAATGAACAGTTTCAACACAGAATATTTTTCAAATTGCAACATATGTGCCTTTCTTTTTCAGACCATCTACAGTATCTGGAAATCCATAATTCAAAAAATTTATTTCCTACAGAATAAATAAAATTTCTTACTGATATACTATATTGTAATGTACATCATGTATGAATATAACGGCTTAACTAATAAAGCACATCACATGTTACGAGCACTAGTGCTGTTCAGGAAATGGAAAACATTCTAAGATGTATTGTAAAAACAAGCATCACTTTTAAATATATGAAGTTAGTTAGGCAATGAAATCCCAGAACTCCTTCCCAATGACCCAATGTTCAGTAATTATCATTAATAGTAGGTATAAAAAAATAGCAATTTTCCATCTTTCACAATTTTTTTTTTTCATCAGACAGAGAACAGACTCTCTGCATTTTTTTAATCAGAGAGTGAACAGAAATTACATATCACAGATTTTTTTTCTTCTTTTAAACAGTTTCTTTAAAAAACACCTTATCACCCAAACCATGTTTGATGGAAAGAGCTAGCCTCTCTGGATGCCAGTCCTCCCCCACTGATAGACCTCACCAACCTTCCCACTAAAATGAACCAGGGGGACCGGTCATAAAATGGGTCCTGCCCATCGCTGAAGAGGTCCGACCCCTCTTCAGTCCCCACATCTGAGCCTGTGTCGTCCACAAAGGCCTCGTCGTCATACTCGTCCATTTCATCCTGTTGCTCGTCGGCCAGCTCGGTGATGTCCGAGTCGGCAGTTGAAAAGGTGGGAGACGGGGTGCGATCTGCAAGCCGCTCATTCACGCACCCATGGAAAATGGGAGAACTGGAATGCAGTCAGAGGAGAAGGGGCAGGGCAGGAAGCAAGACAGTTATATAGATAAACAAATAAAGAGATGTATTAGGAAATAGAAATATAACATGGCAGTGACTCAAAGTGTTAAGCAAGGAACAAAGCCTAGACAAAGAAAACAAGCCATGTTCAGGTCTCATTTGGTCTGCAAGCTCAATTAGCAATTAAAAAAAATTAAAAAAGCAAAATAAATAAATAAAAAAAACACTCGCACAATCATACAGATTCTTAATTTGAAGATTAAGATCATTGCACATTTGTAATGTTGCATTGTAATACCACCTAACAACAAAACGAACGTCTTGTAAACACACTCTGCACCGACAAGAACCTTTTTTTTTTTTTTTTAAAACAACGTCTAGTTCTGACAGTCATCTTAAACATCAGAGAGCCCTTCTATACATTATTATTGAGTTTGAAAATGTACTCGTAAAAGATGGGGCTACTAACAAGCAGCGTTTATAATTTGAAACAACTTTCTAGAGAAAGACAAATGAGCCAGAATTCAGTCACCATGAGTAACCAAAGCCTCACATTTAAGATAAAAATGTGCATGCTGACTGAAGGAGGGTAGCCAAACTGTTGAGTGGATACTCACTGTATGCTTCGTGACATTCAGGCCACAAACACTTCTGAACGTCAGGAAGGTCACATCCCACCCCTTTAGGTGTAACCTGTCTAGCAGAAGGTATCAACTGACCCAAACTTTAGTGAGTAGAGTCAGAATAAGTGTTACAGCTTCAATATACAGAGATGTATGACACAGTCCTCTAGCAGTAAGTGTTAAACCTGAAGGAAATTGTGGTCCAATGTTTACAGAGAATCTGTTTCTACATACTGTACTGTATTATAATGGAGAAGACATGAACTTAATGATTGCACAGTTTTACTGTATACCAGAAATGTGACCAATATAGTGAACATTTGAAAAAGGGCTTATGCCATCCTATTAAGAATTATTTTAATCTGATGTGATCATTTCTTATATCTGGTAGAGTTTTGCAGTGTACATACAGATTTCAGTGCTGCATAAAATGGCTGTAGTTGCCTCATTCAGGTGGATGCTGCACATTGGTTGGTGGTTGAAGTGGCTCCTCACTGTCTATGTAAAGTGCTTTGGGTGTCTAGAAAAGCACTATTATTCTCCAGAATGGTAGTGGTATTATGGCTGTCAAAACATGTGCACCATTCAGAAAAAGACACGTATGGTGGGTAGAAAAAGTCATCAACTTTTTATTTATATTGAATATTTGTGTTTAACATAACTTCTTGATTAGAAGACTACTTCTGTGGTCATTTAATTAAACATGGCATGGCTCCTGCTTACCCTCTCTTTATCTAAATAAAATATCTACCAATAGATATTTTACATTTCTGAGAAAATGAACAAAATATGCCGTGGACCAGAGTGGATTAGGGTATCTCTGCCGCCACCGGTTATTTCTCTCCAAATATTTTAATTAACAGATACATTAGATTAACAGATTAGCCACCCTATATTGTTAGCATTCTGATGGAAACTAAGACAAAGAAGGGATCAAACTTTACAATGCAAGTGATTTTTAAACAAATTAACTCCTGAGGACAAATGGCTATAAACAGACTCAAGCAATCATAAGTAAATTCTGCATTATTTAGAATTTCAGCAGACAAACAGCTTCTCATGAGTTAACTCAACACCAGCATTGACCTTAAATTAACATGCTTGAGGGAATAAAAAACTAAATGCCACTACAGTCCTACACTATGTGTGCTTGAGACGTGTTGCATGAAATTTAAATATAAAAAGATTTGGAAGAATTAGC
This sequence comes from Polypterus senegalus, assembly GCF_016835505.1. Taxonomy (NCBI): domain Eukaryota; kingdom Metazoa; phylum Chordata; class Cladistia; order Polypteriformes; family Polypteridae; genus Polypterus; species Polypterus senegalus. Next base: position 25,717,991 of record NC_053159.1, read on the forward strand.
CTCTTAGGATGACAGCAGCGTGGTGTGAAGGCCTAGGAAGTGACATTTAAGAAACTGCTCACATATGATAATCTGCAGTCTGATGTTGAATTAGATGTCTACAGTCTTTGTTTAAAAAGTGCCTTTCCACTGTAAAGGAAAGAAAACTAAACAGAAAAACTGAATAAAGCTGGAGAACGATGAGCCCTATTGGGGTCAAATTCTGCAGACAGACAATTCAAGAGTTACAAAAGTAATCATTTTGGGATGTAGTGTACACAGTTTTAAAAATATGACACTCTGTGACTATTTTAAATTACAAGAGGTAATGGAAATAAAGAATCAACTTGCTAAGGTTTGACAAGTACAATTCTAAGTGAATTAGTCTTTAGATAACTAGGATATTTATTTACTTTCACCCAATTCACTTCTGGGATGAGTTCAAATCCTCATCCATTACCCATACTAGGTTCCAGATGGCTTTTTTTGATGTGCTTCAACAGAGAGGGATGGTATTAGTAGAAATATTAAACTAGGAGGCATACACAACAGAAAGAAGGAAATGATCAGATAATTAGGACTAGGTATTCAGACACCAGAACTTCTTTTACATTTCTCTGATAGATTGTATCAGGGTATGTTATTCAAAAGTCAGTAAAGTTATATGCATCAAGTCAAATTAAATGAAGCATGATGGGGGAAAAAAAACTATCAATAATTTTAAAAAAATGAAATGCATCAGACTTGAAATGAAAACATAGCATTTTAAACAAGTCAGAGATTTGATTACAAAGAATCAGAAATCGGAAGAAGGGTATACAGCTGTTTCAGAAGCACTGAACATTAGGACTTAGGTCAAAATTTGAGGTCATCAAAAAATGATTCAGCTACAGGGTCTGCATGTTGCTCAAAGAGAAAGAAAAGAAGGCTAATGTTCTTAAAAAGTAAAAAAAAAAATAAAAAATTACGTGGATGAAAAGCATTACATTTTTTTCTCCCAGATACCAAATCAAAATAAAAAACAGTAATTCAAAACTGGTCTGTGTGTGCCTCATGGCATGGTAATTTAGTTAAGACCCAAGAACTTTAAATGTATGTTTTACTATATTCAAAAAATATTTCAAATTTGGATGATTGTAATTCAATTCTTGATTGACAGTCCTGCATTGAAAATAAGTGTTCAGTCTCTCAAGGATCCACACAGAGCTAAATTCAAAGGTTGTATCAATGTGTGTGTCATGTACCATAACCAAGTATTTTCAGTGTTAGTGTCAAGAAATCCATTTCCATAATTAAAACATTTTTTTTAAGTTTAATGAACCAATTTAATGTTTTTTCTTAATAGGCAATTGAAACAGTTTTTGCCTTTAAGTTTAGGCAAATAGAAAGCAAACAATGAATCCCAATATATTGCACAAGTGAATCACAATAATTAATATTTCAAAACTTAAAAAAAAAATCTCAATATTATCATATTGAGAACCAAGTACTGGATAATATCTTGCTCCCTAGCAATTCTTCCATCACTACTGAACAACTACCCAAGCCAAGTTTCATATATTGAGTGGAAGTGGAACAAAACAAAATGAACATCACATTGCCTAAATCTAGCTGTTGCTCAAAAACAGTTTTTGAACAACAAGTGCACTCCTGAAGCAATCTACTACATGACCAACTATAACTCTGAATTAGTAACAGGAGTCAAAAGGCTGTAATTAAAGATGATGTTCATGGAACAAAAATCTCTAAGGCATTCCATGACCAGGCTCTTAATAATTAAGAGTCCAGAAAGAACTCTTAGTTAAAAAGCAATTTTTTTCTTGTACACAACATGCATGAAAAACATCACCTACAGGACAATAAAAATAAGTTATGGAAAGTTTCTGGCCTAACCATATTAATAAGAATGGCTTAGTCTGAATAGTTATGTGTACGTCAAATCAAACATGTGACATCAGCCACATCATAAATAATGGTTGTACTAGCATCACATAGTAGCATGTTAAATAGAGGTAAATGAAATATGAATAGGGCACAATAAAAAAAAAAAACTGTACTCATCTAGCAGAAATTCTAAAACGGGGAAGAAGATTGTGTTTCAACAGAGGAAAGCACACTAGCAGACCATGAATGAAAATCTAAAACATTCACATAAACATACTGCAGTGGCCCATTTATAGATCTCCTTAATCAACAAAATCTGTACTCTAGAAACCGCTGTCCATCAAAGTTACACAACCAACATCACAAGACTAGATAGATTTTGTAAGAAGAATGTGCTAATATTTGTTCAGGGTATTAATCCAAAAAGACTAGTGACATACATTAAATTTATTTCAAAAAAGTACTGAATTTAAAAGATAAAGCCATAAAAATGAAGACATTTCAGTTTTAAAATTAAAGACTTGTAACGTCTTCTTGTTTACTCTTGCGTGTTTTTGAAACAGGCTCAGTAAAGGACAATTTGCATTTTATTGATTTTATTAAAATCAAATAACATTCCATACAAACAAGTCAAGTTTAACAAAACTAGGTTTGAAACAAATCAATCCCCACCTACGAGAAAGAGAGCTAGGCCAACAGAGTAAAACTTTAAACCATTAAAAATAAGTAAATAGAGAAATTAATAAATGAATAGAAATAAATAGAATAAAAGAGGGGAGAAAAATCCACTTCCTCAATTTAAATGCTCACTCTAAAACGTTACAGATTATATATCCTGCCAGGTTTTGAAAAAGTTTTGTACAGATCCTCTAAGTGAGAATTAAATTTTTTCCAATTTTAGATAATATATAACATCAGTTACCCACTGACTTAAAAGAGCTGAGTTAGGATTCTTCCAGTTGAGCACGATAAGTCTACGTGTCAAAAGTGAAGTAAAGGCAATTACAGTTTGTTTGTCCTTCTCCACTTTAAGCCCTTCTGGAAGTACACCAAACATCATGTTGGTGGATTAGGAGGGATTGTGACCCCACAGATGTCTGAAAGTGATTAAAAATTTTGGTCCAGAATGATTTTAATTTGGTGCACACCCAAAACGTGGCCCAATGAGGTTGGAACTTGATTGCAATGTTCGCAGGTTGAGTCTTGTCCTGGAAACATTTTGGAAAATTTTAAAAACGACACAGATGTATATAATTTAAAGTTGAATAATTGTATCTTTTGCGCATATGGAGCTTGAGTGAATTCTGTACATTGCTACCTTCCACTCCTTTTCTGAGATGTTGAGTGAGAAATCCTTTTCCCTTTGAAAGGGAAGGACAGTGAAATGTTTTTATATATTATGGAGATGCTGTCCTCAAGACTGATCAATATTTTTTCCGGAAAAGAGGTAGGTGGGAGGTGAGGAAAATTTGGCAGGTTTTGTTTAACAAAGTTTCAAATTTGAAGGTAGTGAAAGAAATGTGTTGCTGGAAAGTTAAATTTGGAGTGTAATTGTTTGTAGGATGCAAAGACATTGTCTATGTACAGATCTTTAAGTGATTTAATCCTGATTGTTTTCCAGACATTAAAAACTGTGTATGTTTGAGAGAGTGGAAATAAGGCTGAATACATTTTCAAGACACTGTACAATACTGCTGCCTGCAACCTGGGAATAAAAGCTTGAACATTGCTTTTAAAACTTCTGAAAGTATGCAGTAGCTTACCTGCCCACCAACTTAAACCAGTGGAAACGGTCATAGAATGGGTCATTGCCAGTAAGTACATTCTCCCCATCTTCATGTGCAGACCCCATTTCTCCTGCCCGATCATACATCTCCCGCATGAGATCAAGTCTCTGTCTGGAAAATAAACATAGAAGATGGTTTCAAAAGCTGCACTGTGATAAAAAATGATTAAGCAGCAATAACCACATAATGTCAACAAAAAAGGCTATAATGGATGCTGGCTTCTTACAATAACATTTCAGTTCATTTTTGGGGAAAAAAAGGAGCAATATCTACGGCTGCTTCAATAATAATGACATACTTCACAAGGGGTTAATACTTACTTCAGTTTCTCTAGTGACCAATAATGTGTTGCTCCATTCTTGAGGTCCTGGACTTCGACAGCCACCACTGTGCGGGGAAAAGGTCGCAAATCCCGGTTCTTCTCAGCTTCAGCTGGCAGCAGCTCAGGAGGTAAAGGGGAGTACAATGTGTCTGTGAGCAGCACAAATTGGAACTGCACCTGTCGAAACAGTGAGCAGAAATGTTTGTGCAGGAAAAAGGAACACAGAGTGAAAGCAGAACGAAATAATTCAAAAACATATACATGGAATGCAACAGATCTCAGAAGTGATCCTGAGCAGAAATAAATTTACTGGGAAGTGACAATTCATCCTTAATAATAATAATAATAATAATAATAATAATAGAGTACGTGATCTGAAACAAACAACTAACTGCAACACATGGAGATCCTGAATACAGCACAGAATTAATAGTGAGTTGGGATACATGTGAACAACACTGAAAGCATCCTTAAATATTTTCCTCTTCTGTCAGTCATTCATTCTAAAGAACCTCCCAGGAAGAACCTAACATAAATATAGTCTAAGAAGGTCAAGAGTGAATATAAGAGTATGTAAATACTTCAAGACATTTTCTGTAACCCAGTCCCAAACAACTAATGAATGAAGACTAAATCAAGACACTGGCAAAGTAATAAAAGCAACTGCCTACCTTCTTCTTCAGCTCTACACTGATCGCATTTGCCTCCTTCAGGTAAACAGCACTACCCCACAGCTGGTCTCGAAGTGATGTGAATTGATGATATTTCCATTTTCTGAAAGCCCATTGAGCAAGCTCAAACTCATGTGGAGTCCACTGGACTGTAATGCAAAAACAAATGTTGATGATAGGAGTCAGTTTCACACTAACAATGAATACTAACACCAGACTGTCAATGTCAATGATAATGGTGTGAAAAGTGCTATATACAAATCAATCTGCATGGTACACTGCTTTCTTGACAAGTGTATGTCTTCAAATCTTCCTCATTCAAAGCACATTTATTCACTCCAAGAAGAGCTGAGGTAAGGGTGAACAATGATGGCCTAAAGCAGATGAAAGGGCAGTTTCCTTACCAGCAAAAAATTTGCATCATCTCTTCATCATTAGCAGAAAATCTAATTAGTCAGTCCTGCTTTTCCATAGCACCGTTAGGTACAGAATCCAAATGGCCTCTCTTTATAGTGATTGACACTGACTGCCAAATAATGGTTTGCTCCCTGTTCTTGCACATTCTTATATGTAACCCATTCTCTTAAAGCTCTCCAGTTGATCTTTCTGGTTGCCTTCCTCACACACACTGTTCCAAGATCCTCATGCTTAAATACTAACCAGAACAACTTCCCACCCTCCTTATGATGAGTACATAGCTGCTCATACCCTCTTCATCATCCTCCTCCTCTTCCTCTGTGGTTTCAGCAGTTAGTGACCGTGTTTCCACTTGTTTCTGCAGCGCCTGTAGCTTGCTCTCATATACCTGTCAATGACAAAAGAAGTTGTAGAAGAGAAAATAATCATTAAAAAAACTGCTGAAAGCAGAGATAGTTTATATTGCATTCAAGATCCCTGGAAGCATGCTAGCTCACATGTGTTCCTAGTTCAGAACTTTAAACCAATAATTCTGATCTGAACAGAAAAAGGTGGGAACATACTCAAAATTGTAGTAATGGAAGGAAAACGATAAAACAATAGGAAAGTGCCATGGCTTAAGATAAATGCCATTTCTGTCTTCTTTATCCATTAACAGTAAGTGTACATGGTATCTTAAAGCCAATGCACTTGCTTGTTTGCACAAAAATGTGTTTTTTATACATTTTAGAATGCACAGTGAGATAATGGTATACCTATTAGCATCTTGATAATTAAAACATGTGCTGCTTATCTTTTCTTCCACAGATACAGAACCAGATATTGTTTGGCATGTTGAAAACAGCTGACCACCACCATGTTCATGTGCTTCTTTAAACATGCGGTTAACAATGTTCTAACGTCTACATGCCCATATATACATTTACCCATAGTTGTAAGCACATCAACATGTCTATACACCTAGGTATTGTATGCTCTACTGCACTTAAATATGCACAAATCCCATGGTAAGACTCCCATATTCACACAGAACCACCATAAATGGAACAGGAAGTGACCCTTTATGGGCTTCCAAGTGTACATTTCATCATGGCCTCAGGAGAGTCTGCCAAACCAGCATGTTTCCATACCTGTTGCTTCCTGCTGAACAAGAAAAATGCTTCCCTCCATATGCTTTATGTTCCATGTGTGAAGAAGTGCAGATTCCATTTCAGTCAACAGAACGCACCAAGGAACACACTATTTTTTGCTAGCTATTTAGCACGATTTTAAGTTACTCGATTTTAGATCAACTTGGAGGCATCAACATTTAAGGGACAAATTTTTTTGGTCTAACAGGATACCATTTGGTGTAGCTTTAGCTTTTCTCATTTCATTTTTATTTTGTATAGCCACTTATTCGGTGTTCATTTGCTGAATACATGGTCTTCTCCTACCATGTTCCACTTTAAGGAATAAATGGTAATATGTTTCCATTCTGTTAGTCCCTTTCCCATTTCTGCCTTATTGTATCTGAGAAAATGTACTTCACATGAATGTATCAGATCATATATACAGATATACAGTATTGGCTAGCACGAAAGTATGGCCAAGGCATCCAGAAAATCTATGTCAAAGTCAAATGTAGCATTTTATTTAAAATTCTACAATACTGCCAGTGTGAACCCATTAGCTAACACTGACCTGCAAGGATCATAGCTATCCAATAATCAGGGCTATCTATATAAACCTGCAACAAGGAAGATCCACGGCATCTGGAGTGTGCTTTCACAGCCGAGAAGAGTGATGAAAAGAAAGTGGAAAGTGTTTGCATTCTGTTATTAGGAACAACTTCCAGCCTTTTTGCCTCACTGTTATCCCAAAGGGAGACGATTTAGTATTGGCACATTTTTTAAAGAACGTAAAAGACAGAGTCCAAAGTTTTTTGTGTACAGGCTTGTTGACTCTGTGAGCCTGGTGTATGCTATCTGTACCAAATGCAGAATAAGGGTCACCCTTTATGCTTCTGTCAATTCTGGGCTGCTGTGAACAGTATACACAATAGGTGAAAAAATGGAAAATTGTACTACATTGAATGGAACTCCTCCAGATAGCAAATGCTTTACCCAGATAACTGGCTATAAGAGGAGGGACAGTACCACCTTGTGGAGGAAGAACACATTACAACAACAACAATTAAGCTGAATTGCTGGACAAGATGGCAGGTATGAAATACATCTTTCTAAATGACAATAGGTTTTATGATGACCATGGGAATATAAAAGTAAAAGTTTTTTTCTTTTGTGGAAACCTACATCTAAAACAAAAAAAAAAAAATTACTGATAATGTCTCTGAGTGAACAGGCTGCTGGAAGAGAGTTTAATAAAGATGTAGAATATGGAGTACTTGTTAGTATCTGGCAGACACAACTTTGGTGAAGAACTGTGTCAGTGTTGTAGAAGTAGATCCAGTAAGTACAGACTTTGATATCAGCAATGGACCTTTTAAAGTGAAAGTTGGATTTCCTTCTACTTAAATAGTATGTTGATTGAAGATGATAACAATGCTGATATGCATATACATCAAAGTCTTTGAGGGGTCAACATTATGGATTCCTAAAGAACTTTGTTTACAAACGTTTACGCCAAGCTATTTAAGTAACTGTATGGTGCATGGTTGTAAAATGAGGCTGATGACAGCTGAAAGTGAACCAGAGATGAAAGGAATGAAGCAAGAATGATCATTAAGTGAAGGTGCAGGGGGTATTTATAAAAAAGGTGAGGACAAGTGGCAAGTTTAGAAAAAGCAATGGTGTAGGTCAGGGGTGCCCACACTTTTTCAGCTTGCGAGCTACTTTTAAAATGAGCAGGTCGAATCGAAATGACCTACCTACACTAAAAATTATATTATATATACACACTGAGTATACTTTATACATAAAATGTATGTTGTCGTACCTTGCATAACTGAATAACCTTTATGGCACAATAACAATTCAATACATTTATGATCACTATAGTATTAGGATTTCATAATCATCATGTGGTAAAAGGCTGACTCGCATAAATAAGTAGAGCCGAATAATGCAGTCAAGGAGCTTTTGAATTCAGCCGAGTGAAAAATGACGGCTGTCCGATTAACTGCGATTTTAGTTCCCTCTCCTTTCTCTTTCTCAGATCGCTTTTTGGAAGGACGTCAGTTTTGTAGTTTTTATGAACAGTTCGAAAATGCCTTTCCACATTTTCCTTCTTTGGAATAGCAATGATAGATTGACAGATCAGACAAACGCACTTCGATTGTGATTGTGAAAAAAAAATCCTCTTCCAATTCCACATCCAGCCCATACCCTCCCCAAACAATTTTTTTCAAATCCCTTCTTTAGCTGATATAAATTGGAAAGCTAACTAGATCACAGCCGGAGTTTTGCAGTAGCTCACACGTTTGATCCTGCATGCAGGATAACCAATGTGTTAGAAGAGAAGAGATCTCAGACTGGCTGCCCTGTATGTCAATCAAGTGGCAAATGTCATAGAGAGGATATATGATAGACTAACGTTTAAAAAACATTTTTTTTGAATGCAACGCGATCACAATCGACACATTGGGCACCCCTGGTGTAGGTGATGAAAGACAGTTTTGAATTGTTCTTGTGTATGGAGTGAAAGCTGGAAAACGATTTGACAAAGAACACTGTGAATGAGGTGGAGTGAATTAAGCTAAACAAAAACATGGATGAAAGTAGTATGGAGCTTAAATAAAAAGAATTAGTCTCAACCTCAAGAATATCCAAAGCATGTTACAGTATCTATTTAGCTCAGAACAAAAGAGCACTGTGAAAAGTGATGGTGACAGTTTAGTATATTCTGGGGACATGACTCCATTCCGTTCTGGACATACTGTACGTAAGACATGCTGCCTTAGAAAGGCTAACAGTATTACTAAAGACTTTGACTTTCATACAGTTACTTTTCTTCCTCCTCTTTTCCGGCACATTATATAGTAGCATTATTATCATTTATTCCACTAGATGTAGGAAGTTGTTTATCCTTGGGATATTAGGCTGCTTGATGTCCACTGTTACTGACAAATGTATTATCTGAGCTGATATGCATGCGTTTTTATTTATTGTCTGCCATTTGTACTGTACTACTGTCAGCAGCATAGGGAGGCTTTCTGGTAAGTACCTATTTGTGGTACAGAGTCTATAAAAAGTATTCATTCCCATGGACATTTTCACACTTTACTGTTATACAACATTGAATCACAGTGGATTTAATTTGGTTTTATAAAACTGATCAACAGAAAAAGACTCTTTAGTAAAAACAAATCTCTCCAAAGTGATCTAAATTAATTACAAAAATAAAATAAAAAATAATTGATCACATAACTATTCAACCTGACCTAAATCATCACTGTTTCAGCCAATGTGTTTTTGAAGTCAGATAATTAGTTTAACTCTTTGAGGGCTGAATTTTCTTTCCAAAAAACAGTTTCTGAAAAGCAATGGTTTCACATAAAAATCAACATAAAACATTTGTTGTGTATGCTGTGGCTGCCAGTTTGCCAGGCCGTTTTTATGTGGCTGGTGTAGCAGCAGCGGTCAGTCACAGTGCATTACATTACAATCTGGTTTCTACCTCCTATCATTGTTAAGTGGCAGTCCTCCCTGGCAAACATTGCCATAGGCGTGTCAGCTACATGAACCTGTTCAGCACCGCAAATAGCTGGGGACCAATCAGCTGAAGCTGGAACCTCACATTCGTTTTCGATCACTTGTATCAGAATCTGTGTTTGACAAGTCATAGTCCAGTTCAGAAATAATAGACAAAATGTCGTCCACAGAGTATATTGCTTTACGGATTCGCTTTGATATCTCGCCAGATATCAGTGCCATTTTTGCCATTCTTTGCGTCTTGCTACGCACGCAAGCGCACAAAATCTCGGTCAAACCAATGAAGCTAACTTTCCTTCTAGCTACAAGAGTCCAACTAAAACATAATAGTTGATTTTGTCACAGTTTACAGTTGATTACCATCGTCAACGCCTCCTTTTGACAAAAGTCAACATCAGCCCTGAAAGAGTTAATGAAGATCATGTGCCAGGGGCTTCAACTGATTGTCATATAAATTTGGAACCTCCAGATTGTGGTAAAATAGTATGGTGGCTATATCTACACAACAAACACAAAAGAACACATCGAGCTACTCAATGAAAAGGTGACCGAAAAATACAAGTCTGGGGGTGAAGACAAGAAAATATCCAAGTCATTGAACATCCCTTGGAGATAAATCAGTCATAAAGAAATGAAGAGTATGGCATAGCTGCCAATCTGCCTGGAATAAGCCATCTACAAAAACTCGGTGCAAAATGAAGGCCAGTGAGGGAGGTTTATGAGAACTCTGAAGGAGTTACAAGGTGCAATAGCTGAAATTGAAGAGACTGCACTGACAAAAACTGCTTCCTAGGTGCTTCCCCAGTTGCAGCTGTATGGGAGAGTGGCATAGAGAAATCACCGTTTAAAAAAATGTATATGGTATCTAACCTAGTGTTTGCCAGAAGACATAAGGCGCTTTTCCACTGCATAGTACAGCACAGCACGGTTCAGTACAGCTCACCTTGGTTCGGCTCAGTTTGCATTTCGACTGCAGTTTAGTACCGCTTTAGAGTGGGTGGGATTATTCACGTGTCGTTATAGTTGCGCCGCGCTACTGCCGTGACATCATCGTAAACACAAACAAACACACAACAATGGAGCATATCGACGGAATGGTGTTCTTCATTCTCGGCAAGTGGATGTTTTTAACTGTTTGTAAGTCCGATGGTAGCCGTGTGTGCCCAAGAGCTTAGCGGCCTCCTGAAAAACTTTTTCATTCCGCGTCGCCCCATCCAGCTCTCGCTGGATCCGCTCCTCGGCTACCAACGAGAGGAACGTCTGTACTTCCTCAATAGACCACGAAACAGCCATTTTTGGTTAAAACAAAATGGTGCGTCCGAACCTTCGCTGGCTGTGCTAAAAATCTAGCGGGTCTGTTGTGTCTCGTGTCGCAAGTTCAGTGACGCAGTAATGACAATTTTCTCCGGCCAATCAGTGACCAACAGAGTTTACACGTCACGTTTTGGTAACGGTTCGGCACGCTTGGAACCTCGGCTGAGGTGGTACTAAAAAAAGGACCAGGTACTGTTCCCAGTGGAAAACCCCCCAAAAGTGAGCTGAACTGAACCGTGTCGTGCCGTACTATGCAGTGGAAAAGCGCCAATATTGGAGACTCTGTAGTCAGCTGCAAGATATTCCCATGGTTTGATGAGTCAAAAGTTGAGCTTTCCGGCTCTCAAACTAAATGCCATATTTAAATCCGGCATACTATCAAAAACTTACCATCCCCACTATGAAGCATGTGCTGGTGACAGCATCATGTTGTGGGGTTGCTAATCTGCAAAAGTTCCAAGAAGGCTTGTGAGGGTAAAATGAATGCAGCAAAACAGATGGAAATCCTGCAAGAACACCTGAAGCCTTCTGCAAGAAAACTTTGCCTTGAGAGAAGATTTGTTGTCCAGTGAGATAAGCACCCCAAGCATAAAGCCAAAGTTACACAGGAGTGGCTTAAAAACAGCAATGTTAATGTCCTAGAGTAGTTGAATTAGAGTTCAAACCTCAATACAACTGAGAATTTGTGACTGGATTTGAAAAACGCTGTTCACCCACAATCCCCCTGCAACCTGACATACACAGTTTGAGCAGTTTTATAAAGAAGAAAGGGGAAAAACTACAGTGTCCAGTGGTGGAAAGCTAACAGAGATCTGCGCAAACAAAGTGATGGCTTTCATGGCTGCCAAAGGTGTAAAGTGGATGAATACTTATGTGATGAAGTACTTTTCATTTTATACTTACACTTAATTTAGATGAGTTTGCAGAGATCCGTTTTCAGTTTAATATTTAACAGTCTATTTCTGTTGATCGGTTTCAAAAAAGCAAAATTAAATCCACTGTGGTTCAATGTTGTATAACAGCAAAATGAGAGAATTTCCAAGGGGTAAGTACTTTTTTTTAGCACTGTATGCATATGACAATAAACCTGAAGTAACATAATACAAGAAAGCATGAAATGTATTGCAATTCTGAGCAGGATCAGAATAGAGTTGTTTATGCAATTTTGTTTGTTGTTCAAAAGGAAAATATATATTCATAACTCAGTAGTGTCCATCCTTTCCAAGATAATGTGAAAATACAATAAAACAGAAAATCCATTGGGGAGCAGTAGTATGTTCTCCATAGAGTCCTGATCAAGTATCAACACAGTTGAATAAGCAGACCTTTTTTAAAAAAAAATGCAAAGGGATACAGTCAAGTTTTTTATTTTGTCAAGTTATTGTGCTAATGTACAGAATTACAGAGAAAATCCCCAAAAACAGAAACTGATTTTGAATGGAAATGGAAAGTCCATTCATATAAAAAAGAAGAAGATATTGTCTATAGATAAAGTGCTAATGAAAAATAAAGCTCCTGTTATTTGAAGGAAACAAAAAACATAATGAATGTATCTGTTTCTTTCAAAACTCCAGCTTGTCCAATCAGTAAAATTCACTAAGGCCAGAGAATTCAGACTTTGATACAGGATTTGAACAACAGCATCTCCAAAATTTGTAACAATCAGCCAAAGCACCACCATCGGTACAGCACCAGTTCTTTATTCAGCCCAATGCTCCATAAAACAAAGGCCTCAGCAGATATAAGCACTGGCAAAATACAATCAGATAATGTCCATGAGGAGTCACAGTTTTATATAAAATTCGACAGTACAAAAATTAAGGCATTTTCCCTGTGAACAAGTATACAGCAATGAATAGAAAGTCTTAACATTCAAAAGTGTTACTCCCAGCATTCAAATAGATGCAACCGTTTTTCTTTTGCCATTATTTAATAGGGGAGTAGTAAGGGAGCACTAATGAAAGTTCAGGGTTTTTATATGTGTAATTAAATAATGAAAAGGGAAGGGGAGGAGAGAAGCAGGGACAGGACTTGCTGATGAATCAGTTTACGCATGAAGACAATGGAATGCCTGATGGATACTATGAGCTGAGAAAGGCACAAAGCAGGCTGACCTAAACATGTCAACTGGTGTGCGCTAAAGTGTCAGAAGGTATTCTTCGTTGTTAAAAATGACCACCTTATTTTTCACTTATTTTCAGACTGCCTTTGCTTTAGTTTTCCCAATCCCTGCATAGCTCCTATCTCAAAATATTATAAAACTTAGCAAAAGTGATGGAGGTCAGAGGAAAGCAGTCAAGTCTTTTTAAAGCTACCATAGGCTAACCTGTTATATTGGTGGGAAGCTTCCACATTATATTCACCGCTGAAGTTTGACCTACTTTAGGGCAAAATTAAATTTCTTTATTTGTAAACTCTTTGAAAAGCACTTTGTATTCACTATGAAAGGCACTTTATTAAAAATCTATTAAAATGTTGTTTATACCTATTGAGGATTGTGAATTTAACTTGATAATCCATCTTTATATTTTCAGTAAGTCTGAACCTTCGCTTCTCCGGTCCATTCTGTCTGCCATTTTCGCTTTCATTCTAGTCTAAGCCTCACTGCATTATAACTCATTATGCTGATTTTAATGTATTTTGTGGGAATCAATTGCTAAGAAAATATTAGCGTCTACAAAATTTTTGAGAAAATATAATTACAATACAATGATCTTAGACACTGTGTTCAAGGCACACAAATACAAAAAAGGATGAGTTTGGCTGTTGTGACTATTATAGTATAATGACAGATAAAATGTTACAGGGTTACTCACACCTAGATGCATTTTCTAATATTGCTGCTGCACAACAATTTTTATATGTACATCTTCAGATATGTTTCACTCAAAATCAGTGGTCTGTCCAACTCCCACAGGGAGGATTTTGCTGTATGAAGGGCTATTGGCAGCAATTTTTGAGATATGAGTACATAAGGAGTATAACATTTTGATATCTACTCACCTGAAAAAGTGGACTGCAGAAAGAAACTGCACAAAGATGCAAAGCACTGTGCTTCTTCTAAAGTTATGAAGGCACAGAATCAGGGTTAAACCCTGTTCACCACTTCTACTGATGTCTTAGTATTACTTAATCAGTAAAACTGGGAACTAGCTTTCATATGTTGCAACACTGAACATGTGTAGTGGTAGAATGCTTTGAAACCTAGACTCAAAAATGAACATTTTTACATTTAACCTCCTAAAGATAATCGTCAAGGTGTAAAGCTCTATGATAATGACACCATCTAAAACGCACAAAAAACCCATAGTAGATTTCATAGAATATGGAACATTATGTGAATGACCTAAAAGAAAATACAAAAGAGAAAGCTATGCTCAGATCAGAACAGGTCATCCACCTGAAGCTAAGCAGGTTCAGGCCTGGGCAGTACTTGGATGGGAGACCATCAATTAAAACCTTGGGTTGCTGCTGGAAGATGGGTTGGTGAGGCCAGCAGGTGGCACTTACCCTGTGGTCTGAATGTGGATCCCAATACCCCAGTGCAGTCATAGGGACACTGTGCTGTAAAAATGGTGCAGTCATTCGGATTGAGACATAAAACTGAGGTCCTGACTCTCTGTGGTCATAAAATATCCCTGAGCATTCTTTGTAAAGAACAGGATGTATCCAGAAGTCCAGGCTAAATTGTCCACCATAGCCTAGTCATTCTGGCCCCTTGTTCATCCCCTGTCTCTAATTGTCTCTCTCTCACCTCTTCACCACCTAACAGCTAATGTGTGGTGAGCATACTGGCACAAAAAATGGCCGCCCTCGAATCCAGGTGGATGCTTCACATTAGTGGTGGTGAAAGTGGCTCCCCATTCACTATGTGCTTTGAGTTGCGAGAAAAGCACTATAGAAGTATAAAGACTTATTATTATTATTATTATTCTCTAGAACAGGGGTTCCAACCTTTTTTCCCCGGAGAGCTACTTTTACAAAATGAAAATGGTCGAGAGCTACTCATGTTTTCTAACGTTTATTCTCATAGTTCAAACAAACTAAATAAACTTGTTTTGCCTAAACATTTACAAAATGTTGGTGTCCACAACTCACATTTTGCATTAAAACATCACAAAAAATATTTAGGTCACCTGTAAGTGCATTTTGTTTGCCTGTATGTATTTTCTAGTGTATCTCATTAAAACATTAATGCTGTCAAAACAAAAAATGCAATTACAAATACACAGATATTACTTATTCATTTGACATTTTGTTACATGTCACTGTTTCACTTCACAAGAGTATTCACATGTCCAGTTGCATGTGTGATGTGTTTTTTAGTTAGTGAGATGACTGGCACTGCATGGAGTCAACAAGAGAGGTGTATGGTGGAATGTAGCCACTTAGGTTCACTCTTATGGAGTCATTTAAATGTTCGCCTGTCAGTCATGTTCTGAACTTTGATTTCATGACATTCATGTCAGAAAAGGCAGTGTCACATACGTGTAAATAGGAGGCAGCTGAAGGGCTTGGAGAATAATGGTAACATATCTGCCCAGGGGGTGGTGGGGTGCACTAATGCTCTTTCTAAGTTCCCTGCAGATCTTTCCCGGGAAATCCCACCGGGAACCACTGCCTCGACTCAGAACATGCCACTTCCAGTCCCGGCCCCAAGGGAGACATCACTTCCGGTCCCGGTCCCGAGGATGACATCACTTCCCCCAGACTTTCTATAAAGCCTCACTCCCTTCCTCTGGAATTCAGTTCTGTCTTGTAATCCTCTCTTTGAGCTTTTACTTTTTGCAGCCAGGATACAGATTATATGGGTGGCTGCCCCAAACCTTTGCCATGTCTCATGTCTCTTCTTGTTACAGTGGTGTGTCCCGAGTCGAGGCAGTGGCTCCCAGTGGGATTTCCCGGGAAAGGTCTGCAGGGAACTTAGAAAGAGCATTAGTGCACCCTGTCACCCATTGGGCAGATATGTTACCATTATTCTCCAAGCCCTTCAGCTGCCTCCTAGTCACACATGTGTGACAGCAGACTCACAGAGGTATGTAGATCCAAACAAAGCAGACATTTTCAGAGCTGCTTGGTGAAGATTCATATAGTTATCTGTCTCTACTAAGCTCCAGAAATGCTGAGAATGCTGTTGAGACTTTAACTGCACATTATTTTGAAGGTTTTCTAGTATATAATATATAAAATTCAATGTCTCTCTCTGTCTGTATGTCTGTCCGCTTTTCATGAGAGAACTACTTAACGGATTTAGATCTGTTTTTTCTATAATTTGCTTGAACATTCCAGTTGATTTTGTGACTTCTCCCATTTCGCTATGTATCATAGTTCACACGCAGTACCGATCTATTTGCGCGAATCCGAGATCTACGCAACGGGCCTGGGAGAGGAACCTTCCTCACTCACTCGCCAGCTTCGGGGCGTGTTCCTTAACTCCACTTAGCTAGCTAATGAGAGAACAATTGAATTCAATTTTGTTTGATATTTAAAATAAAGTGTTACTTGGGTCTTGATGAGTTTGAGTCCAGATATTCCCTTAAGTGTATGCCACATTGAAAAAATAGATTACAATTCAGATTATAGATTGTGATATGATTTTTTGGAAAGATCTCCCACCCCTAATTTGACTAATCAAGTTTTCAAATTTATGTAGGATTTATTTACCCTTTGGCGAGCTACTTGGAAAGGGGTTGCAAGTTACCAGTAGCTTGTAGGTGATTTGTTGGAGACCCCTGTTCTAGAACCTCAGTTAAGCAAGAAAGAAATTGTCAGATAAGGCATCTTTGGCACCCCATACCGGCTGTCGCACCAATGACCTCATATGTCTAAGACAGTACCTTTCTCTGGTACCCCAAATGGAAGGCTTTACTGGTCCTCTTCAGTGTCAATCCACAACAGCTGTTATATTTTCTCATGATATCCTGTCATCATTTAAAGTTTTTCCCTACCTAAATCCATTACACTTTATTTTATATGACAATTTTTACAAGGCACACAGTGAATAGTGCCGCTGCTTGATGAATCCAGCATTCCAGGTTTGAATCTGGTGTCCAATCTTTGTGTGCAGTTTGCACGATTCCCCCTTTATCTATGTGGATGTTTCTCCAACAATCCTCAAGACAAGCTGGTTAGGTTGATTAAGGATTCTAAATTGAGCCTGTGATAGCAGATGTGTGAATGTAAGTCCGACACCCTGTGCAGGGATGTTTCCGGTCTTGGACCCCAGTGTATTCAAGAGAGAATTTGACCACCCTTGATAATGAGCTGGATTAAGCAATTTTGACAATGTTATGTTATACTACAGTAAGGCATATCACTGATCCATGTGTTAATTTCTGGCATTAGGATTCAGAATTTACCTTCAGTCTTCCAGCTATCATTTTTATTTTGTTGCAGCCTGCCCGAGGGTCTCAGTCACTTTATTTTGTTGGGGGATTTCTTTAACAACCTCTTGATTTATCTTTTTTATGCTACTTACTTAGAATATTTAAATGCAGGTATTAGGCATCTGGCCAGTATAACAAACACTGCAAGTTTAAGTGCACTTCAACACTGTGAATTAATTATGATTATTTTTTTTCTTTTACTTTTTATGAATAAAGTGAAAAAAACTAAAGATGGGCATCACAAAAACAAAAGTATCAAAAACAATAGCACAACCAGTGAAAATCTATCAATATGGGCCACCACATGAGCAAAGTGTACATGTGTTTGATGTAATTGTGCATAAGCACTCCCTCCAAAGTCTACTATAACACTTTACTGTTGCACAGTCTTTTCCCCGAACATTTATTAAAGTAACCTGGAGCATTTGAGAATTCAATAGAAGGAAGCAATACAGAAGAGCTTAAAGAAACCATGAAAGCAGATGTAGAAGCACATAAGGGGCAACGTAAGTTGTTTTATGGTTCTAAATGACATACAAGGCCAACCAAAGCAATGAGAAATATATGGGAAATGAGGCAATGGGGAGGTAGGGTACTGGGGTGGGAGACACACTAGTACTTGCTCCATTGTAAGTCATTTGATTTGTTTTTTTTTGCTTTTTTCACCCCACCCCTCTATTTAATTGAGCAAACCAACCAAAGTCCATAATAGTGCAAGAGGTCAGTTAGTCACAGGTAAGCAAGCTGCTGCTTTTTGCTAGGTTTGGCATTTTCTTCTTCTCCTCCATGGCTAATGGGGTACTCTTAAACCCTATTTTAAACAGCTGTCTCCCGGCTAACTTTTAGATTAGGTGCTGACAGCTGTCTGCGCATTCGTGGAGGTGCTATAAAATTATTATAATGGTTGGGTCGATTTGCAGGACTGGAGTGCGGGAGTGTTACACCAACACTGTTGTAAGTGACATTATATTGGTGTGGAGGGAACTGGTAGAAGCTAGGTGGGTAGAATTGGTGTTGCTCTAAAGGCAGCTGCGAGTGGGCAGAACCAGGAACTTGTTGGCATGCATCCTGTTGCTGGCTGCTATTGAAAGAGTTGCTCCGCCAGCGGCCTTGCTGCTGGTGGTTTTTGTAGCTGTGTCTCTGGTTCTGACTGTTCAGCTTATCATTTGGGAGAGACCCAGTAGCTCCTAGACTGTTGTGCTGGAGGCCGCTGCTGACCTCTGACACCTTTGACATGCTGTCTGCCTCCTCTTCTTCCTTTGGGGATTCCTTAGGAATTTTGACCTCAATCACCTTGTCATCTGTTATGATTATGTGTGTACCAGGACTCCATGAGTTTCGGTGCTTGGGATTACTCTTAAAAGGGAAGCGGAGCTTACGATCTTCTGGTGGTATGAAGCGATGTGGCCCACTCTGCCGGCGCAGCTGCCTGGTTATCTCCTGCTGCTGGAGATTTTTCAGACGGACCTGCTCCTGCCTCATCCAGCGCACGCGACCACGTCGAAAAGAAGGGTCATCACCCATCAGTTTTGATACTCTGCCATCCTTGATGTACGGTTCAAGATTTTCCTGACCTTCCTCACTCCCTGCTTCTTCTGCATTCTCCTTGAGATCACCTTGACTTGCATTACCACCTTTACAAAAATTGTTGTCACAAGCTAAGATATTCTGCTCTTTCTCTGATATCTCCTGAGATCCAATTAAAGGCAACACTTTCTCCATTTTAATCATTTTGTGTCGCAAAGCCCGGATCTCCTCATCCTTCATGTTGTTCTGTTTCTTCACTTCATGCAAGATATCTTCCAACTTGTCAATATGCACTTTGAGATCATCCACATCAGTCACACTCTTGCCATTTGGTACAACATCTTCAATACGCTCATCCCCAACTCCCACAGTGTCCCAAACATCCCGTGCCACGGCCCGCCAAGAGTCACGCTCATTTGGATCTTTTTTGTTGTACATAGCACATAGCTCTTTCATCTTGACAATGGCCAAGGCCTCAATCTCCTGCCTTGTATGTCGAAAGTCATTAAGGGCCACTTCGTAGCAGATCTCCTTCACAGCCTGGATTTTCAGGTCAGAGATGGTAACCCATTTCGAGTCTTTGCTAATACGTCGGCGTTGGGGTATCTGGTAAACTTTAATGGGTTCCCTCTTTTTTCCGCTGCTGGGCAGGCCACACTTTTTAACAATGGTTTGTAGTTTACTGGGTGGCAGCTTCTCTCTCAGAGAAGTAATCAATCTCCAACTCTCTTCACAAGATCTCTTGTCTGAATCATCGCCACTATCTGAATCGCCATCCTTCAGAAAATAATAATAAAAAAAAAGGGGCCCAACAAAAAAATTAAAATGGAAGTAAAAAAATATAAAAAAAACAGAAATGAATCTAACTGTTGGTGAAAATAAATTTTAGATGAAAGGAATCAAATTATCCTTTTTGTATAGCATCATCCATACCATGATGTTTAGTTGTGCTGGAATTGGGAGTGCTTGCGGAAATGAGTATACTACTCAAATATTTTACAAAAATTACCATCTACTAAGGCTATTTAAAAGACAACCAAGGAGTATTTTAACTAACATCTTTAACAAAATCATTTATAAAGAGGTCCTTATCTTAACTAAATGCATCAATGGACATATTTTATTCTGAAGTATATGTCTCTAAATTTCATATTTGGCACATTGTCCAGAGAAGCCCTGTCATGTTCCTTTATATGCAAAGCTGGTTTTGTTGAAATCTCCATCATAACATGCAATCACTTAAACTCGTTCCCAAAACATTCCTGCCAGAGCAACATGTGAAAACTGTCATCAGTACATCTGCATCCATGTCATAGGCCCATAATTTAAAAGGCAGCCAAACTCCTGTGGTTTGCAGATTTGTCAAAATGACTAAACTGTCGATTATATTCTCTGCTGCTCTCTTATGGTCCATACATGAAAGCCCAAAATATATGATGAAAGAAAACACTATATATCCTCAATATACATTGCAACAATCACTATGAGATTCCAAATACATTCAACTACTGAGTAAATCATAAACTTCATTTAAAATAATAACTCATTCAAAATAATTCCTTCCTTCTCTAACCCTAATCAAAGCTTTTTACCATAAATGCTTCCAATAGCATGAGAAACATTAAATTCTTTTAATGGCGTAATGTTTTAACAACTCAATATACACAATATTTGGAGAATATTATTGATGTTCTAAAATCAACTAAAAAGGTAGCCTTCTATGTTTCACAGTGGACAATAATCAGAAAAGCAATACTTTACAAAAAGAGAACTTCTTAACACTCCTACAAGTATAATCTGTTTATAAACCCTAAATGATTTCCCATCAAGGCCGAAAACAACACTCAATGCAATTCCAGCACAACTAATTTTGACATCCTGGTTGCATTGTTTGTAAACATGTGTGAAAAACAAAAAGTACATAAACTCATAAGAACGGAAAATTAGAAAATCTAAAATAGTCAATGAATAACAAAAAAGACTTGAAAATGAGGCTTCTGATTTTCTAAACGGGATTATTGTTTGTTTCATTTTTGGGTTCAAACTCCACCCCAAACATGCCACAAAAACATGCAAAAAGTGTGCCTGCCATGTTCGCTCTTCCAGTCTGAAGTCCACAGCACAGAGGAGGAAGTGAAGTTTAGTTGCTTCTAATGGTTATGAGGCAGTTAGTAAGACAAGTTCACTGTTGGAGACAGACGGTATAGAAGTGTTATTGTGAGTGGTGGTTACTTAGAGGTGATGTAATGCAGTTTCTCACACTTTCAAAAAGCCAAGTTTAAACAAATAAAGAAAGGATCTCTATATAAATCCAGTGTCACTGCCAACCCCTGCAGCTCATTTGACTCCAGCTCTGCCACGAGCTGCCACAGCTTTTTCAGAAGGTGGATCGACGTACGGGTTAGTACTATAAAAAATAAAAATGTACATATAGATTTCCTCCACAAAAATAGGGTTCCCAATTACAGCTTTGAGATTATGTTCAAGGAACAGCAGCATAAAAACTAAAAAAAAGAATAAACTATGACCGGATGAGAAACTCCATTCTTCATACTTTGTACTTTTGACAAATGTTTCACATTCTATAAAATGTAAATTGCTACTACTGTTTTGCTTGTCATAACCAAATGGATTTGTACTTAAGATGAGATTGCTTGTGCTGGATGGAAATGGGACAAAACAAAATCTATCACAGCAAGCCCTGTAATTGATAATACTATATAGCTGGGTTACAGATTTGGGTTCAGCACTTCCAGAATGCAAATAACAAACTACTCCAAAGGCATGTTATACTATAACAGTGATGGTTACTATGAAGAAAACTGCACAAATAATTAGAGGCAAATAATGGCTAAGGAGGTTGAAGAGGAGATTCTTTGATGTACTCAGGCTAAGTGAAGAAAGCTAAGAAGTGAAAATGGCAACTGCTATTAAAAAAAGTCTTGCTGACTCTTAGTGGAGAGTTAATTGGCACCTCAGCCACCTGTCCTTCATAATTACACCAGTGTAAAAAGAAATTATTTTCATTGACTGCTGTTTTTTTTTTGGATTTTATGTAACCTGCTAGAAAACGTCAGGAAATTAGTGGAACTAGGGCAAACAAAATGGATAAAAGACATCTATGCTTCCCTAAGGAGAATGCAAAGGCATCAAAGAGAGGCTCTGTCCACAGAGTGAAAAGGGACAGAGTTCAAGGCTCCATGCAAAGAAAAGTGGAATAGGACATGCACTTTAAAAACCAACAAGTACTTAGACTTCCGCAACAAGAGAGCAAACAGGTCTGCAGCCACGATAAAATGCAAAAATAACAAGCAAACGGCCAAAACATCTCAGTCCCTAATTTTAAATAAGTGCAAGGTGTACTTCACAAGTTAGTTTTATTTGTTTATTTTAATTTTATGCTTGTTACACAGGTAACAAAAATGGCTAATCAAATCATAACTTCTTCCTGTGCCTTTGTGATTAGGAGGGAAGAAATGTGGAAAATGATCTAGTAAAAAGTAAAATGCCAGGCAGCTGACATTTTAAATATCTTTTACGCACTAATATTTTATGCAGAAGTAACCTAAACATATGACCTCCTGATCACAAAGAATGCCAACACACAAGTGGAAAAGAGCAAGCTTATTGGTCATCTTACCAGTCTTTGCTGCTCAAGTAGCTGATCAGCTTCCTCCTTTTCTCTCTTGTACAAAATCTCCATCTCTGTGAGTCTGAAACGCCATGATGATGAAAACAGGGTGCAAGTAAGGAAAAAAAGCATTTAACCAAAAAAAAAAAAACCAATAATGTAACTTTACAGAATAAAAAAAACTTCATACACACATAAACACATACACAAGAGGAACAATATTCTTCATCAATATCTAATCATGTCTCTATGAATGCAACTAAGCAAATGTTTTATTTTAATTTTTTTGTAATTAAAATTATGCCCTATATAACAGCTGATGTAATTAGAATGGCTTTAATCATACTAATAACCGAATGAATATTCTTCAAAATAATGCAAATATCGGAAGTAGTTTACTAAGCATGATAGCCATAGTGTAAATTTCACATATGCAGCTAACACAGTGGCCAGTGACAAAATATCTGATTTATTTTTCTCTTTTTTTAATTCTACACATTTGCCCTTATTAGTCTCTGTAAACTAAGAATGTGAACTGTTTCATACATTTATTTTGTAAGCAGGCTTAAACATGTTTAGCATTCTACCAAATCACAATACTGTTATCCCAATTATAATAAAACTGACTTCCATTTTGCAATACCTAGGTATTAGACCTTCAAATTGCCTTTTGGTTAAGGTGGTAGGTCCTTCTGTCAGTTCTGCCTGATAATAATCTTCTACTGGGTAAGTCATGGTTATAAAAATACCTTTTCTCCATTTCCTGCTTCATATCAATCCCCTGCTTCTCAAGGAGTTCTCTCTGAGCAAAGGTCCAGTCCACAGGTTCCGAGGGAGTCTCTGCAGAGGGGGTTTTCTCCCGCTCTGCTCGGGCTTGCTCAGGATGGTTGAATCGAAACACATGATTCTTACCCATTATAATGCGATTGCCTACAATACAGGGTAAAAATATTTTCACAAAATTACAAACCAAAAGATTGTCATCATGTTTTAAATCTGACTATAGCTCATTAAAAATGAACACCTAGCAAAATCTTGTTTCTGTACAATAACCATCTAGTGTAGTCAACAGAAGGCTGTTGGTTAGAAGACTGTGTTTAAAACAATGATGGAAATACTAAATAGTGAAAAGCACACAAAGAAGCATATTACATCTGCAGATGTCACATACATCATTCATAAGCTTGCATAGGGCAACTAAGTTGTCTCTAGGCTTCCAAAGCAAGGGTTTGAAAAAATGAGGAACTTTATAATAATGGGGTACCATGTATATTCACACTGTAAGTTAAATAAAGAGAAAACTGAAATTTTAGTGATCAGCAATAATGGATACAATGAGGCTATTAGAAATAAACTGGATACATTAGGATTAAAAGTCAAGACGGAGGTAAAAAGCTTAGGGGTGATTGTTGACTGTAATCTGAATTTTAAATCACATATTAATCAGATCATTAGGACAGCATTTTTTCACTTAAGAAACATAAGTAAAGTTAGACCTCTTTATCACTGAAAGATGCTGAGAAATTAGTTCACGCGTTTGTTTTCAGTCGACTAGATTACTGTAACGCACTCCTCTCAGGACTACCCAAAAAGATATAAATCGCTTGCAACTAGTGCAGAATGCAGCTGCTAGAATCCTAACTAGGAAAGAAAATCAGAACACATTACTCCAGTTTTGATGTCACTACACTGGTTACCTGTGTCATTCAGAATTGACTTTAAAATTCTGCTTATGGTTTATAAAGCCTTAAATAATCTAGCCCCATCTTATATATCGGAATGTCTGACACCTTATATTCCAAATCGTAACCTCAGATCCTCAAATGAGTGTCTCCTTAGAATTCCAAGAACAAAACTTAAAAGAAGTGGTGAGGCGGCCTTCTGCTGTTATGCACCTAAAATCTGGAATAGCCTGCCAATAGGAATTCGCCAGGCTGATACAGTAGAGCACTTTAAAACACTGCTGAAAACACATTACTTTAACATGGCCTTTTATAACTTCATTTTAATCGTAATTTAACTTAATCCTGATACTCTGTATGTTCAATTCATCATAACAACTATTCATGGTGGCTCTAAAATCGGTACTGACCCTACTCTCTTTTCTGTTTCTTTTCCGGTTTCTTTGTGGTGGTGGCCTGCGCCACCTCCACCTACTCAAAGCTTCATGATGCTCCAACAATGATGGACGGATTAAAAGGAAGAAGTCTACGTGACCATCATCATCATCAAGCCCTTCCGTGAGAACCCTAAATCCAAAGAGGACTGTTTCATTTATGTTAGGTAGAATGCCCAGAGGGACTGGGCGGTATCATGGTCGAATTTCCCCATGGGATTAATAAAGTATCTATCTATCTGTTCACAACATTAAAACATAATGTTCTAAAATAAACAATTAACAATTGCAAATGTCTGAGCAATTGCAAGAACCGTGTGCTTCTTTTTTCTACTTGGTGTAACAAACTGCTGAACAAACTGTTCAGTTAACTGAAAAGCACCTCTTATATAAAACATACCAGAGCGCAGCTGCACAGGGTCACAGACCCGTTTTCCATTCACATACGTCTCTGAACCTTCACATGGCTCCAACAAGACCACAACTGTAAGCACAGGCAAAATAAGATGTATTGTTACAGAAAGAGCCATTGCTGTCTTGTTAGGACAATATAACCAAAATACATTATATTAAAAATAATGAAGACATCTTCTCCTAATGAATCACAATGCTCAGCAATTAAATAAAATCCTTAACTAATGTGGCTAATACTGACTATCTAAGACAAATCCTTACATGTTCAAGTTCTTTATAAATAAAATTATGCACTTTTAACACTGTTATGATTTTTTATATTTTTAGATTGATTGTTTTTCTTCATTAGTGTGCAGATTCCCATTAGATCTGTAACTCCAAATCTCTTCCCAAATCCTCTTACCCTCTCCACTGCCATTCCTTTCACTCCGAAAGATGCAGTGCTCCTCTTTGATGTGTGCACCACTCAGAACAATATCCTGTCGCCGCTCTGCATCTGCTTGGCCCACTCTGGAGGAAGAAGAGTAACCACTTGGTGTAAGCAAACAAAGGTGACATGGAGTATGGATTCTAAACTAAGACTTGCCTGCAGGAAATAAAGTGTAGATTGAGAAAGAAGGATGTATTGAATTTAAAGATATGTCTATGAATTTCTGATTGTATGACATACCAAAAAATAGATATGGTATTTAAATTTCACAGTACAACAACAGAAATGAAATGAATAAATAAAACTAATGATGAGAATTATATTGTGTTAATGATAAGATAAAATATGAAGAAATACAGCAGCACATACCTGTAGTTTCATTCACAACATACAAGTCCATATTATAATTTTTTTCCCCAGAAACAACCCCCCCCCCCCTTAATCTTAGTAAGTAATAAAAGCAATGATCTAAACTAATCCCTATATAAAGACTCTAATTAATCAGCACAAAACTGTGGTACCTTGTAATGCCATCTTTGATGTAATAAAGAAGACATTCAGACATTAGAGGATCTTCATTAAGGTTAACAAGATGAGGAGTCTGTCAAAGACAAATACAAGGCAAATATTACAAAATACATATAACCTAAATAGTCAAGAACAAAAAAACAAAATGAATCTGACTTCAAAATCATTAAGACAAATACAAGATGGAATTTTTCATTATATCTAGGGAGGACAAACAAACAATATGACATTTTCCAGGTGCTTACTGGAATCTCTCTCCAAAACATTTCATGAAGGTTCAGCAATTGCTATTCATTTCACAACTACGCAAAGACAGTGGGCTTTTTATTCATTGCAAATCATCACCTTCAAGCACCAACCAACCTTTTTTGGGGAAAATACCCCATAAGAGTCAGCAAACAGGTCACAGGGCCTTGATGAAAAAATCTAGCCATTGAAGAGGCAGCAAAGCAAGAAAAAGAAATGGAGAAGCAAATGAACAGGGCAGCAGAGGGCAAAATAATGTGATCATGAAAAAATGAAAGGAAAAAAAAAAAGAAAAAGAATCGGTGTAGGTAAATTAGTCTGTGGTTTAAACTACTTTAAACACATAAGTAGGAAAACAACAACTGGTACATTGATACATGTGCTTATTAGTTACAGACAGGGAAACTGCTCAAGAGTCTCATGTCAATAATTGCAAACTGCCGAAGCTATATCTGAAATTCTAGGAAATTAATCATGGAAATGCACTAGACATACTATTTGCATATAATATTATTTCCATCATCTGGAGCTCAAAAGTACTAATAGTCCAGAGTTACTTGGTCATCCTATGTTAGGCCTTACCTATGTAGGCATTCCTTTCATTAATATCTTCTCATCTGACCCATTAAGTAATGAACCATAAGTTGACAAGTAGTTCTTATGATTTCAAGGACAGATGGCAACCTAGGTAAAGCCTCTGGCAAGAGCTAATGGCCTCCTCCAGGCAAATAGTAGTTACTAGATATCCTTCATGTTGGAAAAGCAAAAACATGGCTCTAGGGAGGCAGGATAAGTCACAAGCCTACAGCATCAATCACTTGAATGTGATAAACAGCCACCAAAGCTTCAAACTGGTCACTAGGAAACAAACAGAAGTCAAATTGTCATCAGAATATACTGATGTGGATTTAGGTGAAAAATGGTGACTAGTGACTTGGGAAGACTAATCTGCCTCCAACTAGGCATTCAGTGGAACAAGTTCATAACCCTTCAATATCTACCAGAAGGCCTCTAGTTTGAAATTCTCATCAGTTACCTGAATTTTGTGGTGAGTGAATAGGTGAATGCTACCACAAATTGGAGGCTTGACTACAATCAAATACCATGTGTTAATGTAAGTTTCTACATAGACAAGTGGAAGACAGAGTTATGATTCACTTTTCTAAACAGCAAACACACCACAAGGAAGACTAAGACTGCTAGCTTCTCTATGGCCACTTTGGTGACCACGGTAATAAAGAAACACAATGTAACTAGTTCTATTGACCTACACAAACCTGTCTGGCAGGGAACGTTTCAAACATCCCATCAAAAAATGATGTAGGCCTTTCTGGGAAAATCTGAATTTATCATTCAAACGGAAAGGAAGAAAATAGAAAAAACAGTTGGAAGTAGAAAAGAACAAAAATGCAAAACAGTTAATGAAGAGAAACTTGACAGCAAAGATGTGATGAACAAACAGTGAAAAAGTAATATTAAAGAGTCACATTAAAAATAATGGGGTAAGATTAAAACTAATGGTTAAATAAGTACATTATGCACTTTCACTCATGTGAACAAACTGTAGCCCTCCATTTTCCCTTTTGATTAACCTCTGTCTACTGTCTGTTTGCCTACAATACTCCTCAACTCTAAGCTCAGTAGACTTCACTCATGTGTGTGACAATTTTTATAACCTTCAGCTAGTGAGACACAGCCAGATAAATGTTAGCTACATGTGTTACCTATGCCACCATTTAGTGTCTATAACTTTCACTGCAATTCTGATAGAGCAAAAAGCTAAAACTAAAAATTAAGAATGGCACACGTGCTATTAGCAGGCAGCAGATGAAAGGATTATCAGGTGGTTCAAAGATATTACCTTCTTGGGAGAGAAGACACCAAGCGTTCCTCCATCCTCGCGAATGGCCACTCCCATTTCAGCAAGTAAGGCCTCCCTAGAACATAAAAACTTCAATGAAGAAATATGGTATTCATAAAAAGCTGCTAGTTACCTGAAAATCATGATCAAGTAAGTTTTGCTTTTCATCTACACACAAAGTTTCTGAAGTCTCTGAACTCACCTTATGACATATGTGCTATGGTGTTAAAGGTCTACTGCCATAAACATCACACCTGCTACAAACTCCTCACCTGCCATTGTCTACATAGCAGGACACACCTAGAAGTAGGTTAGCTGCTAGAAGTAAAAGCCCATTGGGTTCCCTTTCCAATCTCAACAAACAATTTAGAGTCAATCTATATTTATATTTTTATCTATATTTATATTTTTATCTATATATATATTTTTAAAACAAATACCCATATTATTAAAAGGTCTCTATAGTTTGAGTATTTCATATCAAGGCTGAAATCTCTTATTTTAGCAAAGTTCATTTTGTTAGGGCTGTTGATACTTCTTTTAAACAATTTTAACATTTATTATTACTACAGCATAACTGAGTCTTTGCCATTATTTTTTGTTCTCAGTATACTGAAGCTGAATTTCACACCTTTCCATTCGTATGGCCTCTGTCTTCCTCAGCTTCTCCTCCCAAGTCTCATTGAGCTCTGCAATAATTTTCTCTGATTCCTAAAAACAGCCAGAAAAACAGTCAGTAAAATCTGGTGTCACCAAACAACAACTTGTGACCTACTAATCACACAAAACCTAAAATAATTCTATTATTGAATAGATGAAGATTTATTTGTTATCCAGAAATATACATGAGTATTATATGCAGGAATATATTTTCTCCATCTGTTCATCATAACTTGTTATTGACTTCAAGGATTCTCAGCAAAATTGTAGCAAGTGGCTCTATTCTTATCGACTCCTGTAAAGAAAATGACTCACTTTTTGCACCATAGGATAAAGCTGTAGAAAGGTTTTCATAATTGTATACATTTCTAAGCAACTGAAATCATTGTGCTTTATTAAAAAGGTGTCTTTAAAATAGCTAGAAGTTTAACATTTTGTCTCTAGGGAGAACATAACCACTTACTGAGCATCAAACCAAATTGTAACTAACATGACTCTAAACTGAAACTTTTACCTGAATACTATAAAAAAAAAATAATAATTTGAGAGTAGTATGATTAAAACCTAACTTTTGCTAGTGCAAATTACACTGTACATTAAAATAGCAGTTGTCACTTTTTTCTTATAAATACCACAATGAATTTCCATTCATTTTTTTTCTATACATGATAAAAACAAATTTTAATGTCAAACATTTCATATCACTTCATATGTACAATGCTATCTAAATAATACACAATATACTCAAGAACTCAAAGGCAATGGTGGATTTTGGGAGAAAAAGATATTGCATGATTTTAACCAGAACCTTCATAGCTTTGACACCTATCTTCTTTGATTCTGAGGAACATTCTTATATCTATATATATATATCTATATATATCTATATCTATATATATCTATATATATCTATATCTATATCTATATATATATCTATATCTATATCTATATCTATATATATATATATATATATATATATATATATATATATATACACACACCTGGGTCCTCCTGTGGAGTTTGCATGTTCTCCCCGTGTCTGCGTGGGTTTCCTCCGGCGCTCCGGTTTCCGTCCAAAGACATGCTGGTTAGGTGGATTGGCGATTCTAAATTGGCCTTATATGTGCTTGGTGTGTGTGTTTGTGTGTGTCCTGCGGTGGGTTGCCACCCTGCCCGGGATTCCTGCCTTGTGCCCTGTGTTGGCTGGGATTGGCTCCAGCAGACCCCTGTGACCCTGTGTTCGGATTCAGTGGGTTGGAAAATGGATGGATGGATGGATATATATATATATAGCCCCCTAATTTCCCTCTGTTTCTGCACACTTAACTCTGGAGAAACTTAATCAAGCCTAAGTGAACAAATACCAATTGTGTCATTAACTGAATAAACAAAATTAAAAAAAAAACAAAAAATGCAATAGCTCCCTAGTTAAATCAACCCAATTAACATGATAATCGGAGTCAGTTAACTGAACACAGCCAGACATGGTTACAGCCAGCTTTGCTCAATATAAACCTCATTCATGTTGACCCTTATTATCAGAGTGAAGTTGCCAAGAAAAGATTTTATGAGCACCTACTACCAAAATCGAAGGAAATTCCTGAACACATCAAAAGATATGTTTATACCTATTAGTTTGGAAAGGGCTTACAAAGAAACTTAAGACATTGCAACTCTCTTGAACTACAGTGAAAGGCATTATCTACAAACAGAAAACACATGGAGCAGTACTGAATCTTCCCAGGAGTGGCTGGTGTGCCAAAACTGCCCATCTAGGAGCAGTTCTCTTGCATCAGGGAAAAAACAGTGTTCTGACTTTATCAGAAATTAGTAAGACAGATGATTTGAGGTAAGACAGTTGTACTCACTAATCACGGCATCGTGCACTTATCATATACACACAAAGAGTGGCTCTCTTCATTAAGGGCAACTGGGGAACTGCTCCCATCTCCCAGCAAATGGTACTCTTGCTCAACAACGTAAAAATTAACTGGTTTCAGTAATTTAACATATTGTTAAAATGCTTATATAAACTCAACTTTCATGTCATAATATCTATTTGATAATCAATATTTTCCAAATGTTCCCATATAATTTATTATCTAGAAAAACAATTCCTTTTTGGAGTGTGTGAAATTTTCCTTTTCCTCTTGTTCCATGGGCAGGCCCTTAAGCCCTGCAGCGCTCTCAGAATACTTTTGTTCAGGTGTGCACATGTGCTGTGTAAACTTTTCAGTTCTGCCCTAGGGTTTAAAAGCTACAGCACTAAACCAATCCATTGATTCATTTTTTTTTTGGTGACACAAATTAAAGTGTGCATGAACTTACACATGTCAATACCACAATTTAGCACTTTGTCAACTACAAAAAATGAAAATTTATTAATACTGATTTGCATTTCATACTTTTGATGTTGAGTATGTAATAATGATATTGAGATATCTTTTAATACTGCATCTGGATGGTTGCACTGCATGACAAAATGACATTTTATTACCACTGGTTCTGGTAGCCTAATACACTTTGCAATGTAGTGTCTCTACCTTGTTCTCTCTCACGTAAAATTTGATATAGGCAGTTTCCTTCCTTAGCCACCCTCCAATGCCTATGCTGCTGCTCAGATCTTCCAAATCTCATTTTATGTGGCACCGATGAGCATCCCCTGCCTATACTTCACTGGCTCTGCCTTACAGTGCTCATTTGTGGTCAGAGGTATTTATTTTCCACAACATCATGAGACAATTCAAGTCAAGATCCTTCCTAAGATCACCAGTGTCAACATACCCAGGCTAATGGATTTAACCAAAAGTGTAGGTCTCAAAGTGCCCAATCATCTTTCACTCACTCACTCTTCAGACACACAAGCTCTGCATGACTTCACAGTTGGCTCCTCCCCTTTGGAAAGCATCTCTCTGTCTGGTCTGTGTGGCCTCACCACCATTTTTTTGCCAAAAACATCATTGTGCACGTGTGCCTACGTTTTCACAAGATGGACAGACGTTTAATTGGATGGTTGCATATTATGCAAATTCCTTCAAATTGTTTAGTTCCTCAAACAAATTTCCCTCATCTTAAAATGCATCCATCCATCCATTATCCAACCCGCTATATGTCCTAACATGGGGTCATGGGCGTCTGCAGGAGCCAATCCCAGCCAACACAGGGCACAAAGCAGGAACAAACTCTGGGCAGGGCTCCAGCCCAATGCGGGGCACACACACATCAAGCACACATTAGGGATAATTTAGGAACGCCAATACACCTAACCTGCATGTCTTTGGATTGTGGGAGGAAACCGGAGCACCCGGAGGAGACCCACGCAGATATGAGGAGAACATGCAAACTCCACTCAGGGAGGACTCGGAAGTGAACCCAGGTCTCCTTAATGCGAGACAGCAGTGTCGCCTCATCTTAAAATCGATATGCTAAATTACTATCTATAGCAGAGTTTCTTAAAGTATGGGTCATGACCCAAAATGAAATCTGTTGCAATTTGTATGAAGAAGGGAGACTCTTGGTACTTGTGAAATGTATGAACAAACTATTACATTATAATAGTGTAAGAAAATTAATTGTTAATTCACTACTAGAAATAAAACAATGCAGAAAAAGCAAAACACACAGCTAAAGTGTTCATGATAATTTACCAAGTGCATAATATTGTTGTCTAAGGTTGTTGATGAAGGTTCATAATGAAACTGACAAGATTTAATCACATCTACTTTGAGTAACATCCATATACTGTACTAATACACTTTTATGAAATGACTAACAGGATAAAAATAGCTTTAAATAAGCTCACCAAGTGCATGGCACCAACACTTACTGCTGATGAAAGTATTAAAAAAAGACTTCATATTAAATTTGAGAGTGCATAGATGCAGCTTCTAGTACATACTGTACATGAGGGCACCAAGGAAACGTAAGTGACACAACCTCATTTTTGATTTCCTTAGCTTGTGACACAGACACTGCAGAAAACACTGGCCAAGTATAAAGAGAAAATGTTGAAGAAATCCCAGAATAATCTATAATAAAATCCCTATAGAGTATCATTAGAATATTCTAATACTATTAAATTTCAAGTGTAATGATATGTTGCTGAATGAAACAGAGTTGTCCAGTGCTACATAAGAGGTCATAGTTAAGATACTCACTAAACATTCAGCTATATCTGTGTTTCTTACCCATCACAACATTAAAAATTTCAAACTAAAAGAAAAAACAGTGTTTTTCGTGATTAACTGGAAAATCCAATCACAATAATCAGGTGGAATTGTTTGTTTTTCATGACAAAACAGATTTTACATCTAGGAAACTGCCGTCCTTATAGAATGCAGGAAGCAGCTTTCAAAGAAACTGTTTGCAATATTCTAGAAAATCAAAAAATGTTTATACTGTTATTCTGTGTGTTGCTGCTAAGCATGCAAGCATCTGAGAATGCCTTTTACAAGCACAGCTTCTCAGTCCAGTTATGCAAGATTTTCTTGTATCCGTTTCCCAACCCTGCAATTTCCCTGCAAGCAGTTTGCACTTTGCAAAGATGCATTAAGTAGTCTCTGTGCTATGGGAACTGCCTCAGAGCAGAGTTGGTGATTGAATTTATCCAGATACAATTGAGAACCCTTTTCTTGAAAATGAATGGGATTCTCCCAGAGTAAATTTAGTCTGGATGCATCACAAAATGATGCCCATCACAGATGGAAAAATAATAAAAAGAATATAAAAGTCCTAGGGGATTTATTTTCATTCACAACTTTAGATGTGCTAAGCTGCTTATGCATTAAAAAGCAGGAGGGTTGGGGGTGGATAACTCAAAGCAACCATCAGAACAGCTGAATTTATCAGAGTAATGGAAAAAAGGCATGCATTTGTATAATACCTCTAACCAGCCCTCTCTTTCACCAAAATGTCTTGTGGATCAAGATGTGATGTACTGCAGATGAAAGGTTTCTCACTATCATGAGATTGCTAAACACCTCTCCCCAATGAATCCTCTCAAACCATTATCAAGAGGGGTAAGTCAGCAGCTCAATACAAATTTTTAAGATTGCACCACTCACGTCTGCCCCCCATTATGGCCCATTTCATTATAATTTAGCATTCCAGTGGAAAAAGCTGAGACTAGTGGAATTGCAGCATATACTGTAGGGGTACAAAAAGCAGGAGAGCAAGATATGAACTATCACCAAACCCCTCACTCCAGATCTAGAAGAGAAATCTCCAGGGAGAAACAGGGAAAAAGGAGGAGGAGGACTACAGTGTCTCAACATCTATTTTTGTTACTGGATGGGGGAGTTAGGAGATATGTACAGCAAAAAAAAACTCATAGGTGGATCTTGGGATTGAATTTGAAATGAGTGAGCTTGTCCCTGTCCCCACCTCTCAATACCACCTTGATGGTCTTGACTGACTGCAGTGTCAAACATTTTACTTTGAAAAAAATGTACATAGTGTTCAAAGTAGGCCCCACACCTGAATACTGCTTCTAGAAAAAATGAATTGGACATTGGTTCAATTTTTTGGGTTTCCTGAGCTGGAAATATTTACATTGTTTTTACTTATTGAAACACAAAGCTCAGATGTTCAATGTAGGTCATACAGCATACCACTGTAGTTTTGGTCATAAACAAAGCCAAACTATTTATCAAATTATCAGTGTGATTCCCATGACTTACTGAGGTGCCAACTGGGAAATCTTTGGGTTCTGGGGGTGTTATGGCTATAGTGCTGAAAATCAGAGGAGATGATGGAATATCCCCATGAGGAGTTAAGACTATGGCTTAATTTTACAGAACTGCCTGATTGCTCTGTCTCTAGTCTGTGTATTGTTTTTTATGGCCAATCTTATTCAGTTTGCAAAGTGATTTCAGCATACTTAATAGTTATATGATTCCTACACGGTCAGTGCCAATGGTTTTCAGACATGAGAGATTGATCAATACAAGGTTTGTGATGCAATTGAATATCTCAAGATGCACAAGTAGCACAAAAAATGGTTCAAAGTGAGCCGACCTGGTGGTGAGAGGCATGGATAAGACATTGAACTCCAGTTATCACCAGTGCTTGAAACTATTTGCCACGAATCTTAGTGTGAATCATAAGTACACACCGATTAAATTCCTGCACTCTGAACATGACTATTTAGAAAAAGTAAAATTCTTAACAAGACTTATGTAATATAAATTAACAAGTAATACACAAGAGGGGTTAGTTTGAATAACCAGCATATATTTATTAGACTTCCATAGACAGAGATTCACCAATTAAAAGTATTGCACTCAGCTGGTCTTGTGAATCTCCATCAAGGACTATCATACTGATTACTAAGAATCAATGGGCGAATACTGTTCTCCCAGTACCTTTACTTAAGACTAATGCGAAGTTCACCTCATTATTCTTAACAATCACAGATCTTATAACTACTTTATTTTTTTTAAAACAAGTCAGGATTTGATAGTGTGTTTTCAAACCCAGCTTTAGCTTGTAATGAACTGACATCACCCAGTGGCAGAACGGGTGTTGGGAAGAGTGGTGACATCTACGACATCTCCTAGGTAACAGCAATTTTTAATGGATGGGAGAGCTGCTGGCCAGAAGCAGAACACTACTCTGTACCACAAAGAGGGCGGAAAGCAGCAGGAGACAGGCTCTGCCAACCACAGACAATCATCTCTTTGTAAACAGCACAACTGGGTCAGTCATTTGAAAACAGAAAGAGCACAGATCAATGGCGAGACCAGTTAAAGGCTGGACATGTGCCTTGAAACACCTTGGGATCTTCAAATATATATTTATTTCTGATTTATTACTCTGTTGTTCCTGGAAAGGTGTTCTGTTTAAAGGACTAAGGAAATAGTTGAGCCAGCAGTCTTTCCCACACAATTTAAAAACAAGAGTGTATTGCACTCATTATTCTCTTGACATAGTACACAATTTCTATGAAAATAATCTGAAACTAGGCAAATGGAGGTGGATTTTAACCTATATATAAGTTAGCTGCTATAAATAAGACTATTTTATTTTGTGTTGATCTGCCTGGTTTGGTAATATGGAGTTACATTTCAGTTTAGGAGAGAAGAAGGAATAGTAAAGGATCACTGATGGACTATCACTTATTTGTGCCACTTCATAACTGTATGTCCTTATGGGGAGGGAAGATATAGCTGTTCTGGCATACAATAAAAGTGGCATGTTTCTCATGTGGCCACTCATAAGTGAAATGCCAGTTTTGTTAGAAAAAATCAGTTAAGAATTCTGTTTCTCTATAAAAACTTGTCTGTACTTCCATTTATAACAATAAAAGACGACGACCTAATCTAATCTGTGGTATACTTAAGGATTTTGCATCTTTTAATACATGAATTACTCATTTAGGGAATGATGAGACATCTTTACCAATCAGAGGTACTGTATACCTTTTTTTCCAGTTTGAGAACTTACAGACTAAAATACTGTCTCAAGCTAGACCTGTAATCAATTTGTGCAAAACTACTCAAACGGTACTGCTGTTAAGTTCTTGCAAAAGGAAGCAACTCTACCAACGAAGCAGCATTCGCACATACAAAAAGACAGATAGAGCCTTGGTATGTCTTGTAGAAAGGTACGATTTACTTTCACATGACATAACATAATGCACTTAATGCAGCTACTATAACCTCTGTGCTTTCTTTCAGCTTGATAATTAATCTAAATGAATCCTTCATTTTAACTTGGTATTTAAAATGTATGTAGGTGTTGTTATTTGACTTTTACATTAGGGTTAGGATTAGGGTTAAGAGATTATTTTATTATTCCATGTGAATATGTTTTTTGGGACAAATCTATCTATCACTGGTATGGCACTGAACTCTAACTAGGAGAAAATAAATACAACAAATGGATGAATACTAATGACTAGTTTGAATAACTTTGCTTTAATCAATTTTTATGGGTTATCTGTGAAAGGAATAATGCTTTAACTATTTTGTCATGCAAACTAAAAATGAATAATATTTTTAAATGGAACACTAAAAACTTGAAGCTTTGGATACTACACAAGCCTAATATGCACAGAATCTAAACAGTTATTCAAAGGAACAAACACATATATAATTTTGAATACTTTAACAACATAGAATGGTAGGTAGCCTGGAGGGAAAGGTGACTGTAGACAAGAAAAGGTAGCACATACCTGTCAGATAAATGGGCACTGGCATTTGAAAAACTTCTTGTCAGGCCAATACAAGTAGACAGGTATCGCTATTGGGAAGTATGCCATGTGTGTGTGTCAAGGTGCTTTAAAGTGAAAAGTGGTAGCTTTGAAGAGGCCTGCAATTCGTCCTCAAAATATTTAGAGGAAACAGATGCTATACATCTCCACATTGCATATAGATGGTCCATCTGTTGTCTAATGAAAAAGGAGTGGCTAGGAAAGTTCCTATTTTCAAACAGTGAGAAATGACACCAAGTTACTTTTCTCAAAGGCAGGAGCTGATAGAACTCCAGTTGTGAACTCTCAGCCCATCAGGTAGCAGTATGTTACTACAAGCAAGTAAACAGTTTGTTCGGCTGAATGTAGCAGCCTAACAGACCTGGCACGTTAAGGCTAACATAAGGCTCTGTGAACACTAGAAGGAATTCTTCCTGGCATTCCAGTAGCAAAAGTAGAGCTGCCGACTGATCTCGAAAGTTGCTCCAGGACATGGAGAGAAGTGATGACAGGACGGTTTCAAATATGTCCAAGTGTCAGAGGTTCATTAAGTGTGCAGTTGGGAGTCAAGTCTTAGACATATGCACATTTAGAAGGAGATGGTGAGGTTGGGGTCAAGGAAAACATTGAGACAGAGAGACAGGCAGGAGGTAAAAGGTGGGCAAGTGAGCATACCCATTCACCAGGAAAATGAAGACGGACGCCTCTGAAAGTAGGTTCAGAGTGGCGAAGATGCATGTTTTTTAATCCTTACTTTGTATTTTTTGAGTTCTTCCTTGGCTCATCCGTCCCATACATTTCTTTTATAAAATAATTGCACCTTTTTGCATTCTTTGGTCCTTGGCTTTATTCTAAATGTGCAAATGCTTTTATTTTTTAATTAACATCTCATATCTAGACACACTGACGTATGTATTTAAGGTTGACTTCAACTGTGCCCACATACTATACACATTAAGGATAGTGTAAATTAACATTTGCTTGCACTATTTACATATACATTGTACAAACACTACATTATTTAAATGCATAATTATACTGCTGTACCTACAGACACTCAGTTCTGAATATTGCTATTCACATTTATGACTACTGTTTTTCATACCTAAACACAAAATGAAATTACCAACAGCAACGTGTGTGCATTTCAGAAGACAGAACAGATGCTTATTACTGTTAACCTAACTTTGACAATGGGTTGCACTTAGACCTCCAATTCAGGAATTCCACTTACTCAAATTATTTACATTTCTGCCTAATTCATTTACAGAATTCAAAACTGTTTCAGCTCTGCTACTGTACATAACTTACATACAGTATTTAAGTTTAATAGGAAGATGACAAAACAATGAAATGGCAAGTACAGTATTAATATATAATAAAAAGAAAGGGGGCATTTGAAACAATAATAAATTAGATTTCTAAAGACTAAATAGGTTACATAAGTTAAAAAAGAACACAGGGAGAAAGAAAAAGCACTACTGAAAAAGCAGCCCGTATGTGTGCAACTGTCACAGGCTATAAAATTCCACCTAGACTATTCAGAATCAAAGAGTGGAACAATTCTTTACTTAGACATAGTATTTTACAGGAGAAGTAAATTCCACTGCTCACGGTCATTGTTATTGGTTTGCCAATATTACTCACTGTCATGTCAATTGTTTTTAAAATTTTGAATCTGGGTAAATAAATAGCAATTAATAAACTTGTGAAATTCACAGACTATTCTTTTTTTATAGTGTTTGTAAAGCAAATTGGAACAGTCTATTTTTCTAAGATTCAACCCTTAGAAATTTAACCATGTGAAATCTAGACAGCAAAAATCTATTTTTCCCCCAAAAAGAAAGTACATTTTTTTTGACTTTGCTCCTTACCTTTAGTCGTTCTATGGCCTCTTCACTCCCTGGTGTCGACATGATACGTTCCTGAATACTGGAGACTGACTGCAGGCCAGTCTGGCTGCTTAGAGAGCAGGAGGATGGAGAGGCAGTCAGGGAGCCCATGGGTGCTGTGAAGAAATTGCCAGGGCGTTGATTCTCAGAGGCTAGCAAATATCTATTCTTATTGTTGTGTATGTCTTTCAGGTCTGAGCAACATTGGAGGAGGAAGGGTGCGGGTGGGAGCGATAAAAAGAGGAAAAACAGAGAAAGAGAAAAGCAGGAAAGACTAAAGTAAGACACACAAAAACTTTCAAAGGACACATTGACAAAGTGGTAAAGTTGAGGGCAAATGTGGCAGTTTTAAAGCTGATCATACTGTAATTCTCCTAAAGAGAGCATACGGAATAGATCAAGTGTTAATCTGTATGTAGAAGGGCAGTAGATTCAGAAAGTATTCAGACCCCTTCACTTTCTCCATACTTTATTGTGCTATAGATTTAATCTTAAATTGATAAATTTGCCATTTTTGTCAATCAATCTACTTCTAATAATACACAATGACAAAGTAAAAACCTGTTTTCAGAAATGTTTCCAAATTTATTAAAAATGAAAAACTGAAATCTCACATTCATATAATCCTTCAAACCCTTCATTCAGTACTTTGCAAAAGCCCTTTTGGCAACAATTAAAGCTTTAAGTCTTCTTGGATAAGTCTGTACAAGCTTTGCACACTTGGATTTGGGCA
This sequence comes from Polypterus senegalus, assembly GCF_016835505.1. Classification (NCBI taxonomy): domain Eukaryota; kingdom Metazoa; phylum Chordata; class Cladistia; order Polypteriformes; family Polypteridae; genus Polypterus; species Polypterus senegalus. Next base: position 25,757,632 of record NC_053159.1, read on the forward strand.
GTTGGTCCTATTCGTCCTGGCAGATGCTCTCAAGCTTCATTATAATGTACTGTAAAATGCCATTTTCAGGTCTCTCCAAGGATGTTTTGTGGGGTACAAGTCTGGGCTTTGGCTGGGCCACTCAAGGACAGTCAGAGACTTGCCCCAAAGCTACTACTCTGTTACTCTCTTGGCTGTATGCCTTGGGTCACTGCTGAAAGGTGAGCTGTTGCTCCAGTCTGAGGTTACATGTACTCTGGAGGAGGTTTTCTATAAGGATCTTCAATTTGGCTGTATTCATCCTCCCTCAGTTCATACCAGTCTCCATGTTGCTGCCACTGAAAAGCACCCCCATAGCACAACGCTGCCAACAACATGCCATCTTCACCAGACATAGTGCTTGGAGTTCTATCCAAAGAGTTCAATTTCTGTCTAATTAAAACAAATAATCTAATGTCTCATTCTCTTATGGTTCTTTAATTGCTAATTGGCAAACGCTTAGTAGGACTTAACTACTCTACCACAAACACCAGATTGATGAAGTGATGCAGGCATGGTCGTCCTTCCGACAGGCAGGTTCTCCTATCTCAGCAGAGGACTTCTGAAGCACCATTAGAGTGACAATTGGCCAAGTCCCTGGCCAAGGCCCGTCTTGCCCACATACTCGTTTCAGTCAGAAGGCCAGCTCTAGGAGAAGTTCTGGTGGATCGAATCTTCTTCCATTTCAAAATAACTGATTTCACTGTGCTCCTGGGAACACTGAAAGCTTTGGAATTGATTTTATATATTTGCCAAGATCAACGCTTCACCACAACTTGATCATAGAGGTCCACAGAAAGGTCCTTGGGCTTCTTGGCCTGGTCTTTGTCCTGACATGCAGTATGAATTGTGAGACCTTGTATACACATAAGTGTAATAAGTGTTCCTTTCTAAACTATGTTGAATCAATTCAGTTTCCCACAGGTGTACTCCAATCAAGTTTTAAACACTTCTCAAGCATAATTAAAGCAAACAGGATGCACTTTATCACAATTTAGAGAGCCACAGGAAATTGAGATTTCAATTTTTAATACATCTGCAAAACTTTGTTATTATGGGTAAATGAGTATAGACTTTTGAGCAAAAATGGCAAATTTATCCATCCATTATCCAACCCACTATATCCTGACTACAGTGCCATGGGGGTCTGCCGGAGCCAATTCCAGCCAACACAGGGCATAAGGCAGGAAACAAACCCTGGGCAGGGCACCAGCCCACCGCAGGGCACACACACGCGGGACAATTTAGTTATCGCCAATGAACCTAACCTGCATGTCTTTGGACTATGAGAGAAACCAGAGTACCCGGAGGCTACCACTGCTCCACCGTGCTTCCCTGGCAAATTAATCCATTTAAAATTAAATCTACAACACAATGAAGTGTACAGAAAGTAAAGGGGTCTGAATACTGTTGAAGCCCACTGTAGGTAGATAAATTAAATCTATGCAGCAAAATATTGAGTAGGAAATACCTCATAAGGACATTTTCATTTCTCAGTTTATTTTGTAATATCTGGAATGTTGCCTGTTAAAGGTATGAATTCCTTTATAGAGGTTTATGGCTCCTTCCTTCTCCTTGTGGTCTTCTTCAATGATAATGGTTAGATCATTGTCATAATCTCACTAGGGAGCTAGGGTCCATGCTCATGTGTGTTACTTTATGTTGAAAATAAGATTATATACAATTGCTTGTGACAGTTAGGAAGTCAATAGGGACATGGTATTCAAGCTTACAATGAAGACACAGGATGATGCAACTAAAACTACTTCCAACATTGCCAATCTCACTCTAATGTGTTTTTTTTATTTTGCATTTGTACAATAATATACATTTCTTCAGTTTGAAAACTGCCAACTTTGTCACTAAAAGACAAAAACAAAACTAACAGACAAGGAAAGAGCTGCAGAGCAGAAGCAGGGAAAAAGATCAAGGCATGCATTGTATTGGGTTCCATTTAGAGTCCTTCTCATCCTCTGAGAACAACAGCTACTCATATTTTTGCAGTGCTGCATGACAGTGCCCTTATGCAAGGAATTAATTAAAACTGTAATCATGCCTTCCACAAAGGAAAAACAAATTAAAACTTAGATGTGTCTTTTTAATTTCTTTTACCACATATAATGAATGTAATTTAGAATAACAGTCACATCTCACAAAAATTTTGATGCGTCAGACTCCCAGACAGATGGATGGTGAGTAAATAATTGATATCAACTTGAAATATGTTAAATCCTCAATCATTTTGCCTAGTATGTATACAGGATGTGAAACAAACAACAGTTAAGCGATACTGCCAACACGCCAAGATGAAACTTGGCCATTCCTCAAATGTTCTATATACAACTTTTTATTCCACATATTCAGAATTTAACTGTGTTTATGAAGGCCAAATAGAATGTTAGTTAACTTTAAACAAAAAAAGTTAGGATAGCCAGCCCCAGGTGTCCTATAATGAGCTCTTAGTTAAGAACTTAGAATCTATAATATTTCAGATGCTACTAGCTTTGCTAATGCCAGGTTTTGATTGTTTTTAATAATTAATTTAGCATAAAAAGTATATTTTTAAACTTTTCATAATATGCTTTGACCAAGGATTGAAAGCATGTCTATATGAAATAAAGGATCTAATGTTCAGATTTAACAAAGGAATGTTAAATAAAAGCACTGCACTGATTACTTGTTCATAATTTGTGAGGCTGTGCTGCTCAATGGAATGTGGTTCATCCCCTAAAAATGCAGTTGTATGTGTGTCCACATCCTGCTGATGAAGATGCAGATAACTGCAGCCTTTGCAGTGGGGCAAAATACAAGAGCAAGCTAAAATATTCAGGCCAAAATCTCTTCTGTAGTCCAATTGACTCTTCCAATTTATGAAAATACACAAAAGTGCACAAAAACTAAAACTATGTAAATCAGAGTAAAGTGTTTAAACGCACAGTTTCTAATATTCTTCTATTTATGATTATGAACAGTATATTGGAAATATTGGCCAATTCTGAAAATTCTGCTCCACAAGAGATGTTTAATTAAGAGATGTTTCTATTCCATCCACGAAAAGAATTTTCAATGTGCTTGTGAGTAAATGCCATTAAAGGTGAGGGAGTGTTGAAACATGTAACACATGCTTCTTTATCAGGCCTTATAATTGTTTTATAGTTACGAAATTTACAAATTTTAACTAATTAAACTTATTTTATTCATTCTGCCCATCTGGAATCTCTTAATTAAAAGGATTTATAATTTACATGTTAGCATAAAGTTACTCTGGGTTTGTCTATGTTTAACAAAGAGCAGAATAAGTGAAAGGGCACTATTGGGTCTATAAAGAAGCTTGTGCAGTCAGTCTCAGGAATATTTCATAATGAATTTCAGCCAACTAAGGTTCATTTTACATAGCATAACAGAACAGGAACATCATCCTCAAATCTCTCCACACTTATAGCAGAACTGTTCACCAAAGTACCTTTTGGTATGGAGGTATAAATAGGAAATGAGATGATCATCCATTTAACAAAGTTAGGCAGTAATATGATTTGACCCTGAAATTCAGTAGACTAAAAATCCAATACCTAAAACACTTGATTTTAATTAGAAGATACACTTTTAGCACTCACATTAAGCAAAGTTTGCATGGCTGAATGAAGCAGCTAACTTAGTTTTGAGAGGTACCCTATGCAGGGTACAATACAAATGTTGGGATTTATAGGTTCTGTCAAGCCAAATCCCACAGTAGCGTGTCCTCTTGCAAATTGCCATGTACATTAAGAACATAGGCACTGCATGCACAGATGTAAGGGTCAGTTTGGGTTTACAGGCCTCAGTATAAACCTCATCAGAATCTATGACATACCCCAAGCAAATAATCTTATAAACTGCCCCCTCTCTCTCTCTCAGCCTCAGAGCATGCACAGCATAAGGTCTAAAAAGCCAGAAGCGAGGGGAAGGAGCAGAGCAGGTGGGGTGGGTTAAGAGGAGAGTTAGATCGTACCACTACATGAATACACACATTTGCTTCCACTTCCTGGGTAATCATCTTCAATTGGAACAACTGAAGGGAATCGGGAGAACACGAGAAGGGTCAAATGTCAGAGTATAGGCCTCTCTAACTACTGAAAACCAAGGAAGATGGGGAGCATCTTACAAAACTGAGAACCAGTAGATGGGATTAGTAAAGTATGAGAAACACCCATATATCTATATGGGCTCCAAAAGCTTGACTATTGAATTTGGATCTTTGTGTGAAGCTGGGTGGGAGCTTGGCTATTGATACTTAATATAAAAGAAGAGCCAAGGTCAAAACTGGTACACCCATAAATTCAGAGTAAGCTACCCTAATAGCATGTGTTACTAAGCTAAATTTGCAACAAAACAAAAAGTATTTTTCGCAGCATTTTAGCCAATTTAGTAGGTTTTAGAGAAGACAAGGCCTGAGTGGCCTCCCCCCATTTGTCTTAATCTACTATTGACAGAGTTGCAGGTCACCTCAGAGGTGGCAGAGTGCCCAAGATTATGGCTTGTCCAAATATTAATCCACAGTATTATGTCATATCACACAATAATAAAAAAATGAGCCCATATTAAAAAAAACAACAACATTTGAAAGGGAAGGTGAGAGTGACTGGTTCTAGTTTTATAAGTTTCCATCTTTTGCACGGTTTTAAAAAGCTGCTGATGTTTGGACAGAGGCCTTCAATACATACATATGAGTATGCAACCATGCCAACTGTAATGACTGGCAGGAAAGTGTCAGGAATCCTTTAGTCCAAAAAACAGCCCCAGACTTAGAGTTCTTATTTTCAAAACACAAATTACCTTTGTGTCTATACTATATATCTGGTACTTAACTGATAGATGGAACACATAAATGAACAGATGACAGATCAGATGGGAAACAATGACCTAAACACAACTTGTCTTGCAAGAAGTCAGAAGTTCAGTTAAAATAAATGAAAGAATAGAAAAATCTAAATGGAAAGGTAAAATCATTACACTAGAAAACTTGAGGCAAACTTACTGTCCAGAATATCTCCTAGACCCTGTGCACGCAACAGGTCTTTCAGTCTGGTCACTTCCTCTTTCAGTTCACGCACCAGCTTAGCATTAGGATCTTCATTGATCACTGCATTACACTTGATTTGCTTGGCTCGATCTGCATACCTGCAAGAGAAAGAAGAGAATGAATGCCATCATAACAGATTTAGTAACCTGGGCACTAGTACAATACAGTAATAAGTCAGTTAACAAAAGCTGTGAGAACAAACCTCCACAATAATGCATTCTGCATAAAAGGCACTATGGGTGCATGCCCATGTTCAACTGCCCATCTACTAGAGCATTGCGGAGGTCACTGTACATCCTACCAGCACAGGATAGTCGTTGTTTTTCATTAATGTCATGCATACTGAAAATATTATACATGAATACTTAGGCATTCACATATACTGTAGTTATTTAAATATTTTTAAAATGTAATAAACATAATTTTCCTGACATGTCATGAAAATAATGCACAACAATATTTCTTAGACTGAACTAAACAACTTCTTCATCAACTGAAGGTATTACTGTACAATTTAGAAAGCAGAAGGTACCTCTTGGCCAACAATTTAACTGAAGTCCACCACATAATCAGTGAATGTAATGGATTTTTAATTCTCATAGTAATACACATGTCAACTACCTAGGGCTATGGGCGCAATTAGGAGAAATTAAATGGCACCAATGTTTTCAGATTAAGGCACTGATGTGCATGTTTACCTTTGTTTACTTTTACCAGATAGAAAGTAACATTCTGACATTCAAATGATCTTTTTTAAATCATCTCTAATATTAAAAATGGTTTCACCTATTACTAGTATTGGAATTAATCTGTTGTGCTCTTGACCATGTGAGAAAGGTTTTTGTACAACATGAATAGGTGGAAATTTACAGCAGAGTGCGTCTCCAACTCTAGTATGATCTGTTCTAAATTAACTGTTCCTTCGTTAAATAAGATCAAAATATTAAATGTTGTGCTGGTTTGTACAGTACTTTTATAATCATAACTTTTGACACTACATCTCTTTTGCTAAAAATAATGATTCTCTGATGTAAATCATTAACAAAATGACACATCTTGAATGTATCAAAGTATCTGGAAGGATTCTTCTTGTACATTTTCAAGAAATAGGTAGAAGTAGAAACATGTTAATGGTAATGTCCTGCTGAAAGTAACAGCAAAATGATTAAACTATTGGACCCACATTTCTGGTGGAAGTATATCCATAACTTGAAAACATACAAAATAAGGGCTGATGCATCAGTTAATGCATATAAAGTACAATCTGGTCTGCATTAAATATGACCCACAAGTTGTCTTGTTATAGACATTACTGGAGAGACACTTCATCATTTGAGCTTTGTGGCTGTCATGGGAGTGCAGAAAGTGCTGTGGTAACACTTTACTGGGGTGCCAGCTAACAGGTGTGTCTGAGAAATTGAGGAACAGCAGGTTGTGGTTTGGAAAATCTGAACAAGTTGGGTTTGTGAATTATTCTTTGTAGTGGGAGAGTTCCATATGTGTATATCCATGTGTATACTGTATTCAATGTACTTTGTAAAAAGAGAATTTGAAAGACGTAAAGTAAAAGTTGTTAAATTCAGCTACTGGGGAAGGGTTAGGTTTAGGGTTAGCATTAGGGTTAAATTAAACATAGCTCTAGCAGTCCATTTTTTTCTCATTATTTTCGGTAAATATGGCCCTTTGGTTTTTTTTGCTAGAATTATTTTAGACATTACCGTAAAGTGCTAAGTGTTTCATCATAGTTGATATCAGCAGGGCTTAGTGCTGCCACCATTGCCGTCCTGGAATTACCTCCTGTTGTGATGAAGAAAATGCATTTTGATAAATAAATACATTTGTACAAATCTGAATGATGTCTGTGGATTTAAAACTTAATACATTGAACTATATGCATAGTAGTTCTGTTTGTCCACAGAGCTTAAGAAAAGATAACTAAAACAATGAGGAAAAACAACAAGTAGCAATGGATTAGTTCTCTTAACTAAACAAAATTTTTGGATCTTAGTAAACAACTTCATATTTAGCTAAAGCCTAAGTGTTAATTCCACAAGACAGAATATTTGCTCGTCCAAAAACATTACTTTTTTTCTGCCATAGTACAGATGCCTAACTAGGTGACTTTTCCAAAAGAGATATGACAGAAAATCACGAAATTAGCTAAAAGCATCTTCATCATGGTGCATACACATATTCAAAATACTGACTGTCTCTCACTATCACAATTTATCCAAATTTTTAAAAAATACAGTAACTCAATACTGAGTATTTTGTATTCAGGATTGTATTCTGGTTTCAAGCATATTTCACTGGTGTTTCATAACATAACATTTCCAAGCCCACACAATTCAATTCAGGGTCATAGAGTCATTTAATAATGAAAAGGTTTCAAGAAAAAAATGTTAATAAGAAAGAAGCTATAGAAAATTGGAAATTATCGGTCATTTAATTTCACTTTGTATATTACTCAGAGTGAACATATCCTATCATTCAATCTATCCTGAAGATGACAAAAGTAAAAAAGAATAATACTGAATTCTAGTTAATTCTGTGCAAAACCCTAAAACAACCTGGAGTGGAAATACTCAAACACGTCAACAAATTCTATTTATCGATGGCCAGTACCTAAATTCTCCCTGAGCAGCCAAGTCAGTACAGAGTCCCTGTAAGGTATGAAGTCTGTCTTCTTCTTCTTCTTGCTCTGGTAAAGAATAGATGGGTTTTAGACAAAAACAACAGGGTACAGTATCAGATTTCAAAATCCCATTTTCTTCAAAAGTTCCAAACTAAATTTGTGTTTCTTTTGGAATGCAAAAGGAGAGTTCATCATAAACAGACACTTCTGTCAAAGATTAAGTATTTGTAATTTCTGATTTCATTGTTATAGGTGGTATGGTCACTGTTCTGACATAAAACCATCAACTGGTGGTAGCAGGGAAAGGTGCTTGAAACAGAGAAGATGTCACCACATTTTACACACAGCAAGACAGAAGACTCTCCTAAAGTCTTCTCAGAATTATGAAATAGCAAAAAAAAGTATTGTCAAAGCCACAAAACTTGGTGTTTGAGATATTATTTAGCTATATATTGAAGTAAATAAAATTGACATTGTTTTTATTTGAGCAGACAAGTAATACTTGGCTAACCTGCTCAAACGTTAGTATTTGTTAAAAATATAAATATAAAAAGATGAGGTAAAGGAAAGAACTTAGATTTTAAGCATAAAATGTGAACTAAAAGTAACATGAAATGGAAATATGTTTTTCACTATGTTAATAGTAGAGGCAGAAATGGGAGAATCACCATTACCTTGCTGGTGCAATTGTCCTACAAGTGCAGCAATAAGAGAAGAGCAGAACACATCAGAGAAATCCTAGGCAGGCATTGCACAATTAAGTACTACATCACATAAGATACTTACCACTTCTGCTAGGGCTGAAATGACTTTTCCTAATGTTGTCAGAGATTTGTTGATATTTGCACCCTCCTGTAACATACATAAAAGTAGCATCTTATTGAAAAGAAATTAAAACAGTACTTTAGGGTGAGTCCCATGCCAAGCATGATGAAACCATATTGTGGCAACTGAGGATAACCAAAAGACAGGAGATCCTCAGAGAGGATAAGGAAACACTAGGTAAACCACTTCTACTTAAGTTTAAATTAGCCTATAATTTATGAATAAGGCTATAACATGGAAGATAAATATGTGTTAGGCATTGTCACAAAAACAAGAATTACTGCTATGAAGGAATCAACCAACCTAACAGAGAGAGCTTTGCCCCAGACTCATATGGCATCAAAGCTACACGATACCTTAGATGGTATACAGGTATAACTCAATTTTAAATGTACATGAAAAGTACATTTTGTGAGGGTGGGGATGTTAATGCACTGTCACTGTATTAGTTGCTATGACAAATTCAAGACTTAGAGCAAAAACAAAATGCAACAGTAACAAATCATAAGAATTAAAACTAATGTGACTTCCGGAAGACAATGTCAAAATGCAAGATCAAACACTGGTTTCTTGGAACAGTCAATGCCCCAGAGATACACAGTATACAGTATCTGTATCCATCATCACTGCTATTTGTAGGAATGGATCATTGAATAAAGCTGCTGGTCAATTCGTAGATTATACTTGTTCCATAGTATTATCATGGTTACCTTTAACCTTGTCCCTTTAGCCCCTGTAGAGTCAGCTCTTTCACTGCCAGCCAGATCCACCAAGCTGATTTTGCTGACCTAAAACAAGAAATATACAGGTCCTTAATGTGTAATTTTCTGGGACTCAAAATGGAAGACAGTAAGAAGGTGTAATGGGGGTGGAGTGTGGTAATCAATTGTTTAACTGTTACGCTCATCAATTCTGATAACATGTGCCTACCTCTATGTGCAACATCAGTATATAAGGGTACCAACTCATCAACTCTTTATTCCATTTTTTTAAATACTTCAACTGATAACAATGCATAGCTGACCTATTCCAGTGCATTCAGAATAGATTTTTAGTTGACTGTAGATTCATTCCTACACCTAGCAAACAGAAACAAATCTTTACAATATAAGAAATTCGAAAGTTACAAGGGAAAAAAAGCACAGCAGTACAACCTCTTATATGCAGGATATTTATGTTAAATCTGTGTAATGAGAAATACCTTATTCCCCATTGCTTACAATTATATAAGGTATTATAAGCAATTGCTTTGAATTGAATTTTTTACAAGTCACTAGGATGATCACAATTTCTGCTCCTGTTATCATTCGTCAAATCTCACCTACCTTCAACTACAATAGAACTGTTTTAGTTTTCCTCTTTAGCATTTGTATCTAAACCAATCACCAGTTTACATATAAACTTCATCCCTGTATAATCTATAGTTACTTGCACTTGCCAGTTCCATTGATAACTCTAAAGATGCAGCATAGCACAATGTGAATACTCTGAGCTGCAGATAAAAGTAGATCAAATTGGCTGAAAGTAAACACAGTGGTGGACAAAAGATCAACAATTAAATCAACATGACCACATATGGTTTGGTATTAAGTAGAGTGCAAAGACAGGAAGACTCTATATAACTCTGCTTTTGTGTGCAGCTGGCAACAAAAGAAAGTCAGCTGGCTATAGAAATTATTAGAGTGCTAATTTCTGTGAAGTCAGATAATGACATTTTCAGTGGTCATTCATTCATAAATTTTCTGAACCTGTTTTTAGTACAGTGCTACGGATGGTGGTTGGGCTAGCCTATCTCAGAAGGAAAGGAAACCAGCCTATAGCAGAATACAATGACACACAAACATCCACTATACAATTAAAATTCAAAGCCACCAACCAAAAAGAATCTAACAGAAACATGGAAAGTACATACAAAGTAATGGAACACTGCTAACAGCCAGAACTCTAATCTGTAAAGCCAGCTTACATGAGAGAATGGAACTAAAAGGTGAGCTGCAAGAATTAACTACTACTTTATTCTTTTTAAGATTTTTGAAGGTACCATGTTTTAAAAGAAAAGGTACCAAATTTTTCCTAAGAATATTCCAGTGTATTCACATGCCAATTCTCTTCTCTTAACCTAGATTTAACTAGGATACTCATAGGTACCTGCATATGCAAAACCAAGTAGATATAAACAAGAAATAAACAAAAACTATGGACTGACGTCTATCATTTGTCACATGCATACGCTTGGGAAACATTTCAGGGCTCATCGAATAAAAATTCCACCCCAAGTGAGGAATAGGTGCTGTTGTCTAAAGCTTCACCTCCCGTCTCTTCAACAAATCTGACCACCGTCAATGGAACAACAATAACTGACATCACTTCCAGCTTTCAGTCCCCTGAACCCTCCCATTCCACTGTCATCTTGGATCAGTCTGATTTGGAACCTGCAACTGGAAAGATGTATTGACAATAATGCAAACTCGTCTTTGTTATTTTCTGGCGTATATAAGGGGTTTGGTATACGGTGCCCAACTCTTTATCATTCTTTCTTGTATTAATTTCTTATGCACTACTTCGATCTGCATGACTGTAAAAATGGGCCTCAAGTCTCTGCCAGTAATCAAATTTAAAAAGGCGACTATTCCTAAGTCAAGATAAGGGCCTTACTGTTTTGCACCTTTTAGCCGTTGTTTCCGATTTATTGGTCAAACAGTTTCTGACTCCACAAGCACATTTTGGATTGATTTCCTTTCAGCTTAGGCATCATCTTTATTTTTATCTTTATTAACAAACCCAGTCAGAACCGCCTTGCAAAGTTCTTAGTCTTCAAGTTAAAAACTTGCTATGATTACATTGTGTCAATTCTGTAATGAATGAGGATCTTAATGTGAAAAAAAATCAGAAGCCTCTGCACTTTGGCAGAGATGGAAGGATTAGGGGTTTATGGAAATTCAATATTTACAATAAATGAAAACCTCAGAAAAACTACTAAAATGAGAAATATGGAAAAATATTAAGCACTTTGTTTAGTATTATTTAATTTCTTATTTTAAAATAATTTACATTTAAATCATTTCATTAAAACATGGATGACACAGGGTGTTAAATCATAAATGCTACACAATGCCATAGGATGGGCAAAATGTATAACTAAAGTAAAATAATGACTTGAGATGTTAAACCATCATACACAGATATACTAATATAAGACTGACAGAAACCTTACTTTTTCTGTGGAGAGGTCCGTTTCAGAGTCATGTTTACGCTGAGTGAAAACTATTGTGAAAACAGCATGTGAGCGGCTGCTGGTTTCATTCATGTTGGTTGCAGCAACGGTTCTGCAAGAGAACAAGAATAAGGTTTACAAGATTGGTGCATACTCTAGAAGAATACAACTCACCCAATAACCTCAGTCTATGTTTCTAAATCCAAAATGAAGAAGAACAAAAAAAAAAAAAAAAATCAATCAATCAAGGACAAGAGGCTAATGAAAGCAAACCATGAAACCCTACTGACGTCAAGTTACTGGTAATATGTCCATTATTTGCTGTCATCATTGTAACATCTGAAACTTGTCCGCTCTTTCATCTAAACTGGTTCAATATATTTAAAATTCATTTACAGTGCAGAGGGCATGATAACCATAAGTAGTACTCAAGAGTAAACAAAAAGAAACTATACCACACTTGCTTATTTTATAACAATATTTCCATTTGATTTATGTACTTCTGAAAAGTGACTGACTAAATGAATAGCAAGCATCCTGCAATCAGCTTTAATTTTTATAGTTGTTTTTTCCTGTTCAGAATCAAATAGCTTTAAACCAGCAAAGTAATGTATGAGAAACCTTCAGTTGTTTGGTACATAAGCTACAGATTCTTCTGCCAACTAGTTTAGAACCCAGATCCTTAGCCACTAAACCACATATCCTCCTTCTGCAGCAGGAGACTTATGAGGTCATCTCTCAGGATCCAGCTGGTCCGGGAAATAACTCCCTAGTGCTCAGCTATGGACTGTAAACAGCCTTAAAGCTCCTCATGTCCTCACCTGGATACCACTTACCGAGCTTTGTTTCCTGCATCCATCAGGTCTGCAATGTCTGTATAGGAGGTCACAGCTAGTTTGGAAAGATCTTCTACATATGGCCCCAGAAGAGGGTGTTCCCGGACTCGCAAGTTTCCTTTGTTTTTAGGGTTTAATAAATCTCGCACCCTCTCACAATAAATTTCCATGTAGCTCACCTAATTAAAGACACAAAAACATAGTATAATTGGGCTACATGCTATGCTACTCATGTACACATGACTTAAAAATCAAACATTAGTCTTCTTTGTTCAATCGAAGTCACGTGACTATCTTACACAAAATGGGAGTAGGCGGGAAGTGAATGACATCTATTATAAACCATCTCATTTATTTAAATCAGTCTGCTCTTTTTTTTTTTTTGGGAAAAGCATGATTATATCTGATTAGTTCACCTATTATAAACATTCCCACCGCAACAATTAATCTGCCATATATGGCCTTGATTTGTTTTAAGACAAACTACTTTAACTTTTTCTGAATACCTGGTGTAACTCCAGTTAAATCTCATTTATAATAAAAACACAACCAGTCATTTCTGTAAGATTATTACAAATTTATAAAATTAATCTTAATTGTGATTAAACTTTGAAGCTCTGAAAAGGGTAGATATCATCCCTCCTGTTTGATGGGCCACCACTGAGGAAGATAATGGGCAAATGACACATGCAAAACCAAACAGTGTGGTAAAGCAAAAGCATTCTGGCAAAAATGAAAAACTGAAGTGCCAGACTGCTATGTTAATATTCTACTGTCTTCTTCAATATGTAGCATACAAGGAAACAAAAGAAAAAAGAAACACATTTTACTGTAATGCACATATTATACACTTGTATTGGCTGTGAAATAAAAGGTACTGCTGAAAGGACCAAAAGTTCCTTTGAATTAAATTTGTGCTTGCGTTAGTGCTCCAACTGACGTCAGGTTGCTATGGCAACAGGATTTGTCTTCATCCGTAATATAGGATGGCAGCTGCCATCTATTGCAGATAATATTAAAATATTCAGTATGTGTCAAGAACAGGGCAATGAGCTTGGCAGGAAAGGTATACTTAAGGAAATTTGTCCTTGTGTCCCGTCCCAAAAAGAAGCTGTTATGGCTCACCTCCACAGAGTATGATATTTCCTCATTGCTGTTGTCATTGATTTTCTCAAAGAGTTCTTCACAGAGCTTCAATACATGAGAGGGGAAGGAGAGACAGGGGGAGGGGGTTAGATGCAGTATATCACTTGTGATCAGCTTATTGCTCTCTGACTTTACCCCATGAGAAGCATCAAGAAAGCCAATGACATTTAAACAGACAGAAAAACTGCTACAAAATTACCTTCCCAGTGAATATTTTATACCTGTTTTTCAGTTACCTTCTTTCTTACCACATTATATATATATATATATATATATATATTTAAATGCAGTCACCTCTTTTGTAATTGTTGCGATACAGAGCCCAAGATTCAGCTTTAGATTTTGTAAATCTTACCTGTGGAATGATACCCTCCTGCCCTTCTTCCTGCTTCCCCATCATAGTATAAGACTTCCCAGCTCCAGTCTGTCCATAAGCAAAAATACACACATTGTACCCTTCAAAGGCGTGCTGCAACATCTCTTTTCCAATGTCATTGTAAACAAGATACTGTGAGGCAAAACAGGGGTCTTCCAACTACGAAAAAAATAAATAAAACAGATGAGTTAAAACTGCATGTGCCCATAAACAAACCATTAAACAGTCCCTCTGCTTCCTGGTGAAGAATCTCACACAACGCAGACATATAATTGCTGAAAAGAAGAATGGGGAGAAACATAACTCAAGCTTGTAATAAAACATTGAAAAGCTAAAAACAGGCAGGCAGACTTGAACCCATGCTGCTGTGAAGGTGAAGAATGACTGCTACATCCACAGATGTTTTCAGAACACTGACAGATAAAAAGAAGAACAGCTAATCAAAGCTCTATACAGTAGCCACTCCATAAGAAACAGAATGGCATAAAAGTAAAAGAACTGTGGACTTTGGAAAAACTCAAATAAAAGACCAGTTTTCTGGAATGTATTTTTGGTCAGATATCAAAGTGAATCGAAGATGATTATCAGTTGAACCACTTTGGCAAGTTTTTTTTTTTTTTGCTCCAGGAGAATTTTATCAGTTTGTTTATTGTGGTCATTGGAAGGCTTTACCTTTGGGACTGTTCCATTAATCATTTAGTTATGAACCTGTGAACATTCTTGTTTTTAATTTTCAAATGCATCCCATTTTGGCTCTGCCTTTTGTAACTGTGTTGCTAGGATGTGTGGTACTGTTCCTAGGGCTCTCTTCCAGAAGGCACAATGCTTGGTTTTTCTCAGTAACACTCTTGTGTCTACATTTTGCAGAAGCTATCCTGCAGGTTATAGTACGGTTTAAAGCCCGGAATTTTAGTAGCAGTACACCTTCTGTTTGATAGCTTCTGTCAATTTTAATTTTATCATTAATCACAGTTTTACACTTCCATTTTGACAATAGTTTTCTGTCTTTCAGATTAACCCTTGCTACATTTTCACAACTAAACTTGTATCTGCTGGTCTGACTACCTTATCTCTGAAGGTGGGGACTTTCCTGCTTTGCCTATGCTGCAGTCAAGCGGACTACTCTGAATAACACAACTGACAGAAGCCTGATGACCTAAAACCTTTTGAGAGACTCCATTAGGATCGCCACCACAATCTTGGTGTCATCACTGAGGCAAAAATGATAAGCATTGAAGTCACAATCCTGCAGAAACCAAATCTGTCAGAAGGACAGCTGCGTCAAACTGCCAAAAAATTGTCTCCCTTAGATGGATTCTCCACTTCCATCTGATCTGAGGTTGCACTATAGAGGACTCTGAGTGACTAGAAGAATCAGTTCATAGATAACCTCAATGTCAGCAAATGAAAGACTCCACCCAAGATGCTGCTGTTTGATCAATCAAGCTCCACTTCATTTTAAGATCATGATTAGGTGAAGAAAAAGTGATGACAGAATTAGAGGGAGAAAAACATAAGATTATCAATAGCTTCTCCAAACAGAACCTCCTGCCCCCACTGTTTGACAGTCTGTGGCTCGAGGATTAGACCCCACAAGTAATAAAAGTTACACATGTATCTTTTATAAGGTATTATTATAAGGTATTATTCTCAGTTTACGTGACTGGTCAGTCAGAAATACACAAGGTAATTTACAGCGTCAAGACACATTATGGTTAACTAGCTGTGTGGGCTGAAATCTAAGTATATCAACATGGACCTCAGCATTAACGTTAACAGCATACCATACAGTGCATGTCTCAGCTATATGCTGTTTGGTATTTAATTCATAAAAGCAGTGTTAATGTTTATGATGTGTCATCTATTAGAATGACAAATGCAACACATTTTACTCCTAAAAATGTTTGTTAGGTGCCTTCTTTTGAAATGACACAGACATAGAAACTGGACGGATACACTGACATTAATCCTTTTCTTTTAAGATGGATAATTTTGTTTGATAGTTGAGCAGGTTAAGTTACTTGCTTAAAGTCTTTGATGGGGACTTAATGGGGTGACAGTCTTGTAGTTTAAATTCTAATTTTCATTGAAAAGAAATGGCACTGATGTTTTAGAGTGAGGAGGACTTGTTTTTTTTTCCCCTACAGGTACTACCTTTACCTCTTCTTTCTAATTCTTGTGGTATGTGCATCAGAACTAGCTAACTGGCAATGTCTCTCTGGACCAAACTTCTTTCCACTCGCATTGACTATCTTGTAGTCTTACTGTATGTCTTTGGTTGTCCCTGTTAGTAGCACTTTTGAAACTCTGTCCAGGTTACATTAGCTCCTGGTATGCAAAATGTCGAAAAAACAACCTAAAAACACCAAAAGCACAAACATATAATCAACCTAATAGCCTGTATTTGAAACACCACTTTTGAAAGAAAGTACTGATAAAGTGCTTCCCTAATAAAGATTTTGGTGACTTAATGGGGAAGTGATCTTACATACTGCAAAACAGAAATGTGAAATAAAATGTGAAGATAAAGAAATACACTTACCAGAAAAGCAGATATAGCGTATGTGTGTATGTATTAGCAGATACTGAGAACAAATTTAGACAGAAAATACTCAGGAATTGTAAAAAGAAGAAAGTGCACTACTGCATTTAAGTTGGCTTTAAAAAGGGTTTTTATAAGGTGCTTTAAGAGTTGCATTGTGCTAAATTAAAAAAAAGCTCAGAATTCGGAGCATGGTTTGTAGAATCATCTTAAACACAGAAAACAGCTTATAATACAATGATCTCATTCCAACAGAAATAACAATAGTGGGGCCTCATAGATCTAATTTTAAAATTTTGAACATGTATGTTTTGTATAATTACTCTACATAAACAAATGTGCTTTAAATAAAGAGACACTACATACATAAAATAGTGATTACTTGTGCATGCTGTCAGCCACATAGCGACTCCAAACCAATCTAGCTCGAGTAAGCTTGCAGCTCTCTTTCTGTGTGCCCCTTCTGAAATGCCCAACTTCTCTTGATTCTGCTGCTGTTGCCGTCACCATGACCAACATAAAATGGATTTGAAAACTGATATACAGTATGCCTTTATGGCAGTCATATTTTTTTAGTGTTTCTCTTTTCAGAAGCTTTACACAATATAAATGCATCTAAAACTTACCTGTATTTCATTCTTGGCAAACATTAATTGATTTTACATATTAATTTTCATTATGAATATGCAAATAATACATTTTACATGAACAATATAAGACAACCTTACTAAAATGTCTTATGTTCAGATGGTTAGGCAATTTAATAAGCATCATGCCCAGCTATTTACGCACTACAAAATGCTAGACAGTGAATGCCCTTCAACCTTCCCTAAACTGTAGAAATCATAAAATAAAGCACTCACCGAAGTATGTGACCAGTAGGAATAATCAAAGCTGAAAGACTTGGCTGGCTCCTTTGGGTTCTTCGGATTAATGATCGCTGGAAAAACAAGGAAAAAGAAATGCTTATTTTTTTTTATCTTAAGGATTAATTTTATAAAATGTGTATGCCAGAAAACAGACGTCCTTGATCAAATTCATGCGAGTTCTCTAGAATACTATGTAATTCTGTAAATACAGAACATACCACTTTACAATAGTACTTAACAAGTTGTAAGACACAAATCTGAGCCAGCAATCACATTAAATCCAAAGTTAATTCTTGACGGAGTACCCAGGCCAATGCTTCTCTACTCGGACTAGGGAGCCAATGCTATTCTGTTGCTCTTAATCCATTCTCAATGCATAACCAGGTTCTCTTAGCCTGAAGAGTCACAAATGCTTTGTGTTATGTTGTTTACTTTATTAAGAAAATTAGTAAAGAACACACGTTTTTCATGCAACAATAAACAAATATAGGTGAAAAAACGAGGATGACTACTGATAAACATCTCATTAATTTCAGGTATATCTATTGAACTTAAGAGTTCAACACAAATATTTTGTATTATTTTCTTTAAATGTTAAAAAAAAATGTTGTGAATTTCCCCTTGGGATTAATAAAGTATCTATCTATCTATCTATCTAAAAATGGAAATATGAACTATAAAGTTTTTGACTCTGCTTTTATATATAAAAATGATGTGTAACTCATAAAAGAAAATTACTGCACACGGATGCATTTGTCTTTAAAGCTATTAATGCGCATTTGTATCTGAAGTTATTGACATACAGTATATCCATCCTCTGAATATAACAATTTATAGGTAAAACCAAGTCCGCTGTACTTCATGGGCTTCTTAGACACACTTCATTACACGCAATGCCATGGAATACAAGATGTTTAAGATTAAGGTCAACTGCATTTAATATTTTGGATTTAGTTTGTTTCAATTTATGGACTTGTGAGGGTATGCGATCCTTAATATAAAATTATTTTGCCTATACCGGTTAATATGTAGAGGATGTATATAATTCAATAACTTCAAATACAAATTTGCACTAATATTATTATGATCTATTTCTCATTAATATTATTAAATCTTTAATAAATATAACAAAAAATACAAACATGCATTAATAGATTTAAACACAATACACCAGTATACAGTGATGTTATTTTGTGAACAACTCACGCTCTGCATTGCAAGGCTTCAACAGAGGCAGACATTGCAACTTTATAAATACATTACAGCAAGAGCGAGAACAGAATGCCGTTTCACAAAAGTCACAGAGAGCCGGGTGAAATCTACATGTGAAAGGATATACCGCATATACTTTAAGACTGATCAATAGTATGAGAGGCACATGTCTCATTCCATCTTATGCTGCAATTAGTGAGATGGATTGGGGGTCTCGGAGCCATGTGTCAACAGTTAAACACTCTAGACGAGAACAGGCCATTCAGCCCAACAAAGCTCCCCAGTCCTATCCACTTATTTCCTCCAAGGAAACCAAGTCGAGTTTTGAAAGTCCCTAACGTCTTACTGTCTACCACACTACTTGGTAGCTTATTCTGAGTGTCTATCGTTCTTTGTGCAAAGAAAAGCTTCCTAACATTTGTGCGAAATTTACTCTTAACAAGTTTCCAACTGTGTCCCTGTGTTCTTGATGAACTCATTTTAAAATAACAGTCTCGATCCACTGTACTAATTCCCTTCATAATTTTAAACACTTCAATCATGGTTAAATAAAGAGGCTTAAGTAAAAAATGAAAATTCCAAAAATATGGTTAAGAAAAAAACCTTAAATATTAGTATACCACACCTACAACACCTTATTAAACAAGATTTGTTTATGTTAACAGATACATTTTATATTATAATTGAATTAATTAATGAATTAGGTGGCAACAAGGCAAATAATAAAATAAAATACTGATTGCTATGACTTTCACACTAATCCCATTTAAGACAGAGTCTGGAACAGCTTTCTCTCCACACTGAAATAGTTATCCATTTTGTCTAATAAGATTATTGGGTTAAAAGAGGGTCAAAAGAACTGCATTACCATTTGCACAAGAGTTTAAAAAAATTCATCTGACTTGTTATCCCCATTACTATAATCTGCTTAAATGTTTCATTTATTTTTCATTTCTTCTTAGTGTTATGCAAAACATAAATAACTTATTTGAAAAACAAAAATTCTATATGAATTATATTTAAAAAAAAAAAAACAGGTTATACAAATGCAGAACCACATTTCACCATACAAGAATTAAAATGGTAGAATACTATGAGCACTGCTACAGAACAAGATTATCTGCTATTGCAACCCCTAAAAAAGCAGCCGAAAGAAGAAGAGGACCATGAGCACTGTTGTTTGACTGAGCCTGACTGATTTTTGGGGTACATTCACATCATGAGGCCCTTGAATATTCAGATGATTATATGGTAATGGGTTGAAGCAACATTGGAAGGACAATGTCTTGAGGCCGGTGAGGTCACTAATTATACTTTGGTCTTGGTTAAGGTGCTTCATGTACAATGAAGTTGTGTCTCTTGCAAAATCAGAGTAAATGGCAACTTTAAATCAAAAGGTACTTGTATGTACAGGTATGTGTATTTATTTAAAAATCTAAGGCCATTTTACTGGCATGAGAAACGGTTGTATGACTGCCAAAGGGGTAGTGTGAACTGTGTCACACACGTGCGAGTCAGAAGCAACCAACAGACTCAAAAGATGGTAATATCATGCCAAACCAGGAGTTGGCAGTGTGTTTTAACCCTTTCTCTCTTTATCCTGCAGACCACCCGAGGGAAATCCCTGACTTCACTTCCTCAGACCCACCCAAGAAAACACCATCTTGTCCCTGTTAATTCAATTCTGTCTTGAAATCAGTCTGTAATGACCCTCCGATAGCTGATTTTTTTATATCTATTTCTATATCTACCCCAAACCTTGTTCTGTCTTCTGGGTATCTTTTCACTACTAAAAGTGCTCAAATAAGAAAAGCTCTTTTTATTTTTAACGAGTGACCTAAGTGTACACTGCTTTATACTTGAAAAGTCTAAACTGACCAAAGCCATTTTCTAACTAGTGGAACCCAGTTTATCAAATTGCCCAAATTCCCAAGTTCAAATTGCGGCATGTAAATCTCAGTGAGAACGTGTCTAGTTCCTCTGTTTTTTTCTTTTAATAACTGTGTACTGTACATGCATGGAAACCAATGTGAACCTTTTCAAAGTCAGCTGTAAAGCCCTCCATAATGAATTCCAGAGACTACAGGAATCAATCTGACTACACAGACAGAATGCCCGGCATGTGAAAGGAAAAGTGCTACGTGATCCCAACAACAACAGCGCAGTCAGAGGCCAAACACAGCACATGGAATGAAAGTACACTTGGTATGGTAAGGTCAGACAGAGGCTCAGCTCCTACTGCAGACATTAAAAATGCTGAGGCTTACTGAGAACACTGCTCTGGTCACAGCCACCATAGTGATTTAATAATAATCAAATTTCTCCATCTGCTTAGCACCATAACCATAATAAATGAAGAGCTTCTCACCCAAGATCATTTAACACCCGTGAAGCATAATATAAGAACAAACTTTTCTTTCTGTGAAATCAAAGTGTAAAACAGAAAGCTATTGCAATAGTCCACAGGGTAAACATATTTTATCTGTGCATAAAGCTTTCAGACATTCCAGTCTAATCTATTGTTACAGGTATGATGTTACTTCCTACTTAGGCATATCTACCTGCTACAGCACCTCGGGATAAATTGGGCCAACTGCAGGACCATCAGCTGGAGGCTACCATTCATAGGTGTTTCGCCTTCGTTTACAGTACATCACCCGGCAGGGAGGCAACAGCATGTTGGGGACGTTCTACCACAACCCCCTGCATCTGCCATTGCAGTGGTGTTATTGCCCAAACACGGTCTGTCCTCCGAAGCCACAGTACAGTAGCTGGCTTTCACTGCTTCCTCTCCTAACTCTTTTACCACTCTCTGTAGGTTTGACTTTGTCATGTCAGTGCCATGCAGAAGCAGAACTGCTACTTTGCTAACAAAATCCTGGCACCCAACTTCCAAAGGGTTGATGCTGGTTTTCCAGACAGTGTCTGGGCATTTTACTGCCAGCTCCATGTACTTGAAGGGTTTCCTCACATTGGCAGCGGTCATGCTTTCTTCCCAGATGATGGTAAGTTCTATGACGAGGACTCTTTTCTCTACTACAGGACACAGTGTAGTTACTATTATCTCACTCAGGAAATTCCACCTGCATCTGCCACATTTCACCTGGTTGGAACATGTTGGTTCTCTTTTTTTCAGATGCTTGCATGGTGCTGCCTGGCTTTATATATCTGTAGCTGGGCTTTCCTGTTTCTGGGCTGCTGTGTGCTGCTACCCTGCATCTCTTCAATGCCTTGGCCAGCTTCACCAGGACCTGGCCATGGTGCCACCTGTAGCATCCCTGGGTCAGCACAATCCTGAAAACCGATAACATGTGCTGAACGCTTGACTTAATATTAATGAACAACAGGCAGCGCAACTTCCTAACCACTGAGTGAGATTTCGGGGACATGGGAGGCTGTCGTAAATCATAAACCTCAGCCTGGTTTGCAGTGTCCCCCAGATGTCTGCCCAGCTGATGCACCTATTCACCCTGGAATACTGCCTTAATCTGCAAACACCTCTGGCTCCAGTCTCGTCCAACCCTATGGCGTTCACTGCTTCTTGGCTGCTTTCAAACAACCTTGCCGTGGTACGGACCCAGCCTAGGCCACTACAGCCAGCCTGGACTATCCCAATCATTTCTCGATGTTGCAGCCTGGAGGAGGCACGGAGGACAAATGTGAGCAGATCAGTCAGGTGCCTCATTCACACCTCGGAGTAGGTGGAGGACAACACCTGCACCCAATCTTGCAATATAAAAGGAGCCTGCACAATAGAAAAGGAAGGAATGAGAAGAGTAAATCAAGGAATAGAACGTAATGGAGTAGTATCGGGTGCCTGAGCAGAGAAAGACAGCAAGCCAGCTTGAGAGAGAGGCAGATGGCCAGGACCCATGCCCATTCGGGACGCCCATTTGACACTGGATCTGGGGAAGTAGCCATGGGATGCACACTACGTCCCCCGGAACACTTGGTGGCAGCCGCCCTGGGTTGCATCGGGGCCAATATTTTGGAACACCGGAGCTCATTCCTGTTGGGCTCCGTGGCCACCGCCAGGGGGAGCTACACGGCCTAATGAGCCCATCTGGGCGGGAATGTTGCCGCACCCTATAAAAAGAACCAATGGTCACGACTCCGGAGGCCAGAGTCAGGAGGACGAAGTTTACGGAGGAGGAATAAGAGACATAAAAGTATTGTGTGGAGTTGTGCTTGTGGGAATGGGGAAGGCGTTGCCCACACGCGAAGAAATAGAAATGAAACATTTATTACAGTGTGCCTCCCGTGTCTGTCTGTGTCGGGTCGGCACTCATATAGCGCCTTTCAGTCACACCCTGTAGAATAGTGAAGGATCGGCTCTCTAGGGGCAGATCATCCCTGCTGAGGTTTCAGAGGAGTGGGCGCAATGGAGGTGGAGTCCTCAGGATCAGAGGGACATAAGGGGTGCAAGAAGGAAGACAGGAGGCCAACCAATCCTGAGTGGGCTGACAAACTATCTGAATAGAATGACCTGAACTTGTAGAATATAAAATGTTTTTGAAAAAAGCAGTAAAAAAGCCCAAAGAGTGTGAAGGGAAAAAAAATAGTGCAGGCTTGGGCAGAAGGAGCCACCCTCTAACAATTAGCAAAAAAAAAAAAAAAAGATGGGATGATCCCAGATGCCAAATGGAAACCTGCAAATTATTCTTTTGTGTGATTTAGCAAGATTTTGACAATCTTCTGACTCAAGCTACAATAAAGCAGCAGACGTCAAGATCATTAAAAAGGAAAAGCTATTGAATATCCTACTAATAGGCCTGTATCTTAGTTTTCTAAGTTTTTGAACAAGATGCTATGCTGGTCACATAACCTATAAAAGCACACTTATGTGAAAATCCCTTTCAAACAATTAGCTCTTGTGGATGAGAGGCATGTAATATCAGCTTCTGCACAAAGAAGAGTCAGTTGAAGTGTGTTATGTGGTAATCTGATGTCAAAATGAATCCAATAACTGCTACTGAGTGATGGATATTTTTAAGTTCATTCTCTCTGAGTGTAGCTTTAAAATCATTTTAACACCAAGGAGAACACACTACTACAGTGAACATTAAAGCAATGATCATGTTCCAGGTCGAGAGGCCATATATATATTATTGAGTTTCAAACCAGACATAAATGTCTGCTCCAGTCCAGCTCAATAGTGCACAGGTGAGCCAATTCCAGAAACAAGTGCGTATCTGAAACCAGCAGGCATGTCATCTTCTGCAGCACCCACGTAAAGCAGCTGCTGTGCCACAGCTTCTAAGCAAGTAACTCGCACTTCATACTGCCAGCTTTTATTACTCATTTCGACAAATGAGTTTGGGTGAGTCACAAAGCAAGAAGCGTCAGTCTCTTCCATCCCTAGACACGATTTCTCCCTGTGAGGAGCACTGAGCTGGTCTGGTTAAAAAATGGGGGGGCCAGTAAGGTAGCATCATCTAAAACAAAAATAAGATTTCAAAACATGCTGGCCTCACTTTATATTTTGTCAATGTCACATAGCAGAGTGATAAACACGAAGAACAGATTAATGCATTAACGCTTTAACAGAAGCTTTGGCTACTGGCTATAGATCACAGCTGAAAGAAATTAAAATGCAAGTTCCTGGGATACTCCTACTTCTGATGGTTTCTGAAGGAGAAAGGAGTGATTCAAGGTCAGGACATTGAAAGAACGTATTAGTGAGCAAGATGCCCAGAATTTTTCCACTCCTTCTTTCATGGATTCCCCAAATCTACCTTTAATTCGTTACTCTCAGGAAGTGCCTAATGTCCACCACAACATGAGCAAATACATCTTGCTCCCCAGCTCTGTTTGCTTACCCAGAATCCACAAAATCTCTTTCCACAGATACAATCATATACCTCATGCACCCATAACAGAAACCTGCTCCAGCTTTAACCAATCCAAATGACCTTCCTTCTCTCATTCTCATTATCAATTCAGCCCAATACCACCACTCTCAGTCTCTTCCCCTCTTGCTTTGCCAATTTATACAAATGTCACTCCAAATTTCATAAGACCCTATTTGTTCAAAGTACTGACCTATACAGTATATAGGCAGAGACTCCCAAGCCATCAGAAGCAACTTGGGAAAGTTGAACTGCCATAAAGCTTTAACCACATCAAAGAGCAGCAAATGAGTGATGAAACAGCACCTAAAGTAAAAAAAATCACTATTTGTATAAGAAGAACAGAGCACCATAAAAATGATCTAATGTACCAATCCAGCAGGCAATGGGAATGACGTTGAGACTCTGCACTCAATTCATTCAAACTATGATCTCAGCAGCCAGCAATTTAAATAACTGTTGCTATGGCAATCTGAAGAACTGGAAAACTACTACTGAATGCCATCCAAGCCCATTTAACACTAACACGCCATTCATAGTTTTAACTCGTCAACTTTTTTCTAACCCATGTTATTACTCTATGTAGCATAAAATTACCTACTCTGGCAGGTGGGAATCAACTCACTTTTTTATGTGGGGTAACCCAAGTGACCAAGAAAGGTGTCAGTGTGCATGGCAAAGATTTCTTGACACTCAGCCCTGCAGTGCCAATGCTCAATTTCCATATATAGTCCAATGTGTGTTTACAATTAACCAAGTTGTTTTCATTCCAATGAGTTAAACAATTAACCCAGGCGGCGCCTTAGCAATTGATAGTGTACTGTCAAGAAATTGATGAGTGCCCATTTTAAAATTTGTCATCCATTTACTTAAAGAGCACACTGAGGATATATTTTGCGAGAAACATGTTTTGGAGCCTGGGCATGTGTGTGTGTTTTTTTTTTGTAATCGCCTAATCAAGATAATTAACTTGCTTTATTCAAAAAAAGCATCAAATGAAAGCTCTGCCTGGGTGTGCACTTCAGATGGGCAGCAGGGGGTGTTTTATCCAGTTTGGAAGTGCAGACACGATTTTAAAAACTACACTCCAATCTGTCTAGGTTACAAGTTTTCTTGCTCATGGTGAGCTGCTATGTAAACAATTTTACAGTTCATCATTCTTAGGGAATGTTTGACTGTTGTACGTTATCTAAATACTGTACATGCATACTTTCTTTCACTTTTATCTATGTTACTAGTTGGCGCCCCTTCACTTCGCGTCTCTGCCACTTGTGTATGTGGATTTCACTTTCACCAAACAACAAATCTTTTAATTCCCGTGGGTACACCTCTTCACTGTGAAGAAACACTACTTTTCCCTGATGGCAACACTAATTAGACGATCTAAAAGTCTCTGACTTAAACTTTATATCCGAATAATATATTCAATCTCTTTTCACTGTTCCATTATTTCACCAAGTAATAATTTCTGTTTGTTTTCACTAATGCGATCTTTACTATGATTTTTTTTGAGACTTTCAAATTTTAGTACTTTCATTATCTCTAACCTGCTCTGCATGTGTATTGCGTAAAACGTTTTTAAATTCTTTACGACGTTCTACTTTGTCATCTACTCTTTGTCTTTTATTTCCAGCCCGGGCATGGTTAAATCTCTTGGCACAAAGTCTCGTCTCGCGAGACAAGGAAAGTATCTCTCTGAAAAAGACTTGTCTCGTCCCAGTATTTTTCTTATTATAATAGAGAGATATAATCTTCGTTTAGAATAACCAGTAAGTTTATAACCTAACAGAAAAGGGAACTGGAGACAGCAAAAGATTGCAAAGATAAAGCCCCCAGGATCAAAGCTTTTACATAGAGCATCACCAGAATTATCTGTGTGTGACATCACAAGGTTCAAATGTGACTTTTTCACAAATGTCTCCAGAGAGAGAGAGAGAGAGAGAGAGAGAGAGAGAGAGAGAGAGAGAGAGAGAGAGAGATGTTAGACAGAGGCTCCATTTGCATCTGATTGACACCATTCACTTGAACATCGAAGAAGCCATCCATGCATCAGCTCGACTGCTGAATTTAAACAGGCCATCCAAGATGACAATCTCATTTGACACTGAGGTTTCCTTTGCTATTAATCATCAGTACATTTTCGGACTTTAAAGCAAGTTCACATTTTTATTTTGGACTACATCCATCCATTTATATTTTCTGTTATCATTTTCTCTTTCTATTGTTAATCTGTTCATAATAAATACTACTTTGCTCTTACTTTATTTGAATATCTTGAGTGACAAAGATAATGAAGTAGATACAACAGAGCACCTGGTGTGAGGAGATTGCCAAGTTCTACCCCACAGAGTTAGCAGGCTGAGAGAGACATTGCCAACAGAGAGCGGCACAGTTAGAATTTAAGGCATCGTTGGTTGGCATTAACCAAGGGGTATCAGCCTCCTTAGGCGCTTTTCCACTGAATAGTACGGCACAGCACAGTTCAGTACAACTCACCTTGGTTCGGCTCAGTTTGCGCTTCGACTGCAGTTTAGTACCGCTTTAGAGTGGGCGGGATTATTCACGTGTCATTATAGTTGCGCTGCCTCTACTGCCGTGACACCGTGGAACTTTTACAACAACACACAGACAACGACAACACTTTAGCTCGACGACGCGCAAGGGTAAGCATCTAAAATAAGCACATCACTAGATAACTTTTATCACTGTTGCAAAGCATAAAATGAACTTAACTGCCAGTGTAACATTAAAATGCCGATTCTGTATATTACAGATCTTCCACATTTTGCAAAAAGTCGCAACAGACCATCTGTTTGGACATTTAACCGTGCTTCAGAGTGGTGGGATGTGATTGTTCCCGGTTTTACAAACACTCAGTGGCTGGAGAACTTTCGAATGTCTGAAGAAACATTCATCCACTTATGCAACAAACTGTGTCCAGCGATGGAGAGACGGGACACAAACTTCCGCGTGTGTGTACCTTTAAAGAAAAGAATAGCCAGTGACGCAGTAATGACGATTTTCTCCGCCAATCAGTGACCAGCAGAGTTTACACGCCACGTTTTGGTAACGGTTCGGCGCGCTTGGAACCTCGGCTGAGGTGGTACTAAAAAAAGGACCAGGTACCAGGTACTGTTCCCAGTGGAAAACTCCCCAAAAGTGAGCTGAACTGAACCGTGTCGTGCCGTACTATGCAGTGGAAAAGCGCCAATTGTTACTAGGTTATTCCCAGGGACCAAGGTACAGTATATTGCTTTTTAGGTCTAGGTTACATTTGGAGACATCAATTAAAGGTGCATTAGCCACTAAGTGTTTAAGTTATTTTTGGGGATCACTATATCCTTTAGGTCTAGGTCAGGGGGACCCACTGTGGCTGCAGGTTTTTGCTCCAGCCAGATTCATAATCAGTGACAACCGCTGATAACACAGGTCTCAATTAATTAGCTGGTATTTTTTTTCCGCTTCTATTATTCTACATTTAGAAAAGAATAGTAGCATGATTTTTACATTTATAAGACATTCAGAAATATATCTGTTTTTGTTTTTTAAATGCTCAACTCTGTTTTGCGGATTTCATTATATGTTCCCCTTTCGCTGTGCAGTTTCCTCCCTTCATTGTAGCTTAATAATGACAATTAAAAATAAGCAGACCAGACACCCGGGCAAACAACACTGAATCGTGAAAGGCTGCAAATACTTTAGCATCAGACCCACTAATTAGTAAATAACGGATTAATTAAACAATTAGAACACGTGGAAAAGTAGAATGAAAATTA
Source organism: Polypterus senegalus (assembly GCF_016835505.1). NCBI lineage: Eukaryota > Metazoa > Chordata > Cladistia > Polypteriformes > Polypteridae > Polypterus > Polypterus senegalus. The sequence goes on from NC_053159.1 coordinate 25,785,989, forward strand.
AGATGAAAATACTGTTAAAAAGAAAAATACATTATTCCCATATAACTGCTTAACACATTTTAATATATATATTTTTTTTTACCTAACTTGTATTCTAATTTCTATATTGTTTCCAAAACACAAAATCTGGGAAATAACAGTTCATTTAATTAGCCCAGCATTTCCAATTAAAAATAGAAGCTGGTTGGAACAAAAACCTGTAGCTACAGTGGGTCCCCAGGACCGAGTTTGAAAACCTCTGGTCTAGGTAATATCCAGGGACTCCTGTGTGTTGTTCACACCGAAGCTAGCGAGTCTCAATGTGGAGTGATAAGCTGGGTAGACATCACTCATAATCAGTACCTAATTAGACATGATGTGTGTGTGTGTGTGTGTGTGTTAAACTTACAGTGCAAGAACACATCAATCCAAAAATGATCTATAATTAATATAGTTACTATAAAGCAAGTTACATCTTGATCTGGTGTCCTGGTGTGAAACGTATTTTTCAGTAACGTTACCATTTAAATGTGTTATACATTTATGTATTGTCAGGGATGCCGGGGCAACGACACGGCTGGGATGCCGTGAGAGACCGGATGTGGGTCTGCGCCCACCCTGAATCACGTGGGGGCCGCCATCCTGGTTGCTTTGGGGACCACGGGTTGAGGGCATGGAAGCCCCACCCTGTAGGGGCCCGTGGTCACCGCCAGGAGGCGCCCCAATGCCTTGGGGACCTGTTACCTCAGCACTTCCGCCACACCAGGAAGTGCTGGGGGAAAGAATTAAAAGGACATCCGGAGAGCTGCCGGGACAACAGCCGGCACTTCCGCCACGCTGGGGCGTGGCCAACGGGGGAGTGTCGGAAACACCTGGAGCTCATCCGGGTCATGGATAAAAGGGGCCATCTCCCTTCATTCAGGGCTGGAGTCGGGTGGAAGAAGGACAAGGCACTAGAGAGAGTGGAGGCGGCCCGAAGAAAGGCATTGTGTGGCCAGGACTGTGTATGTTGGGGGTTTGTGCACATTTTGATACATTTATCGATGCTTCCACATTGCAACATTGGAAATTCTGCCATTTTCAAGTGACTAAGGACAACTTAGAAATAGCATCTTTGTACTTTATTTTACAATCCAACTGCTATGCCACAAGGCCAATTTTGAAATGAATTTTCCATGGGAGGTTTTAATCATTCCAACCTACTTTAGGTATTAGTGATGCAGTACACAATTTAAGGCAAAATCATATTGTGCACAGAGGTGGATTCTTGATTTAAAGGCCCCATCAATGGGAACTTTAGCAGGATGGAAGTACTGAAAAGGGGAACACCATGAGAAACAGAAGTCAGCTTTACTGGAACACAGGTGGACAATTAAATGTTACAAATTACTGGAAAGCTGAAAAGTCAAGTATAGTCAAACATTTCAATCTCTTCAAACATCAGTCAGAAGATAATGTGACAATTTATAGATCTATAACCACCATAAGATTATGTGCAGCATATGCAAAAGATGAGAGTTAGAAATAAATGTGTGTTTAACTATTAAGACCATTTATCTGCCCTAATGTTCATTCTCTTTCCTAGACATATCACTTGATTCTGCAGAAAGCCAAAGAAAGAGGAATTAAAAATTTAGGAGCTTCAATAAATCAATAAACTTCATTAGAGCAGAGACCTGAATCGAACAAGAGCAGCTGAACTAAAGCAAGAGGAAGCAAGCAGAAAGGGCGATGCCTGCATGAACATTCTTTGTGACAATTTGTGTAAAAACCTTTAGAAGGCATCCACCATCATAGTGACATTTTCTTTAAACATATGTTGAGAAAATGCCTGTTAAAGCAGAATCTCCATCGATTGGGGTAAAATTATTTAAAAGACATAAAATTGCTAAATGAAAAAACAAAGGAATTCTGTTAAAATAAATAATTGTAATTCTAATTAAGGCTTTATCTACAACTTTGCTTAAAGAATTCCCTCTATTTGAGATATAAAAAATTTAAGAATAAACTGTTGGAATGAGCTATTGATGCATTAAAAACTCAATTGACTGATGAACTAATTAAAATTAAATTTAAAGTCAACACTTCAGTTCAGAGTTCATCTACAGTGGTGTGAAAAACTATTTGCCCCCTTCCTGATTTCTTATTCTTTTGCATGTTTGTCACACAAAATGTTTCTGATCATCAAACACATTTAACCATTAGTCAAATATCACACAAGTAAACACAAAATGCAGTTTTTAAATGATGGTTTTTATTATTTAGGGAGAAAAAAAATCCAAACCTACCTAGTTTTTCACACCACTGTACACTGTGCACTGGTGTTTCTGCTTTCCTTAATAAATTCAAATCAATGAAGAGACTCATTTTTTATTTCTTATTGATCTGCTCTATTGGTGTTTAAATATTGCCATCCACAGTCTGAATCAGGTTATAATCCAACATTTTCTAAACCAGTCACTGGTTTACATAAGGGCTGAATTTCACACTACAAAACACAACAGAAGGAATGTTACCTGACGGCTCCAATAAGGGAGGTCTGAATCCTTGCCTGAGCAGCTACTGTCTGTGTGAAGTTTGTATGCTCTTTGAGTGTCTGCATGGACTATTCTTTAGGTACTCCAGAATTTTCCTTGCTCCAGAAAGTTGTGAATGTTAGGTTAAATGACCCATTCTGAATGAGTGTGGGTATGTACCCAGTTGTGCCCTGTGTTGGAATGGGACACTGTCTAGTGTTAGTTCTAGACACTCCAAAACTGAACTAGGCTCAACAATGGATGGATAGAATTTTTTTTTTGCACAAAGGCAGGGTCAGTATTACTAATAAATACAAACACACTTCAACTCCAGGAAGAGTGTGTGTTTATGTTTTATAAATGAGCAGATATATAGATTTTAAAATGAACACTCATATTATTTTTAATATACTGCTAAGCAGCATTCACTCCATTTGTTGCTTGAGATTACTGCTCAATTCACAGGAAATGTAGTTGGGAGATGAATTAAAAACTAAAACCTAGATACAGTGGAACCTCAGTTCACGACCATAATTCGTTCCAAAACTCTGGTCGTAAACTGATTTGGTCGTGAACCGAAGTAATTTCCCCCTTATGATTGTATGTAATTACAATTAATCCATTCCAGACCGTACGAACTGTATGTAAATATATATATTTTTTAAAGATTTTTAAGCACAAATATAGTTAATTATATCATAGAATGCACAGCGTAATAGTAAACTAAATGTAAAAACATTGAATAACACTGAGAAAACCTTGAACAACACGCTATAGCACTACGAAACCGCTCGCTAAAAACACTTTTTTTAATGAGTTTTAAGCACAGGGGAAAAAATGAACATTTGAAAAATCCATAATTTAATAAACCACCAAGAAAAGTAACATTGCAACAATGCACGCTACGAACCGATCGCTGTAAATAGAAGTGAAGTGGAGGTTAAAATCTTTTGGTCGTAAACCGATTTGTACGTGTTCCGAGGCGTTCGTCAACCTTCCTATAAACCTGTATAAAAGTATAAAAAAGAAGTATCTGTTCTTATCACATTCTCTCTAATGCATGGACATGCAATGCTTTACCAATCACCTATTCTTGTTAAATCAAATTGCTTAATTGGTCACAGTCAAAGTGTGGTTTCATTCTAAGAACAGTGAACTCTAAACACAGATTCAAAAAATGCGTTATAACCCAATTCAAGCTACTAGACTACATAGGACATGAGTCATCCAAAGGCCATGTCACATTAGACCATTTTCCAGTTATTTTTGATCGTTGCTTTCTTTTACATAATCTTAGCAAGTCGGAAGCAGTCGACTGTGTGCAGGTTTGATTTTAGCTTTAGCTGTAGTGCACGAGAGCCGACACCCAATGAATGTACATCTGGAAATACAATTCCTATAATGCAGCCATATTGAATAAGCAACGTGGGTGTTTTGGACCTCACAAACAGAAGAGAAGCTCATCTGTTTGATGTTTCGTGTTTTAAGTACAACAATAGAATGGTAAAAGAAAAAAAGTGCAGAGACTGTGGCTTAACTCACCCTACCAGTTTATCCTTTGTACATCGCCATCTCTATTAGGCAGCATGTTATTGGCTGGCACAAAAAGGGTCTTACACAACAACTCTAGAAGTTCGGCATCCAGTCAGCAAATGTGACATGTCCAGAGATTTTCAGTCGTTAAAACTAACATGTCCCGGCAACAAGGTCAGCAGCTGCACCACGACTAGAAGACACATAATGTGACATGGGCTTAAAGGACTCTGTTTGAAGTGGAGATGCAGCAAAATAGCAATGGACTCCATGTGAATGAGTACTGCATTTGATAATCCTTGTACTGCTGACAACTAACAGAGCCAAAGGCCAAAAAGACCCTAACACAACACGAAGAAGACAAAACATATTTGTGTTAATAAGCAGAATGTGAATTTATATTAAGTGCTGTTATATGAAGGTGCGAGTATTTTAAAATGTTAAAGATAAGAAAGAAATATGCAAACACTGTGACATAGTGCCTATAAAAAGTATGCAGATGTTACTGTTGCAAAACATTAAATCTGAGTGGATTTAATTTGTTTTTTGGCACTGATGACAGAAAAAGATTATTTAATGTCAAAGTGAAAACAGTTCTCTGTAAGGTGGTCTAAATTAATTTCTTCGTTGCTACAAGAATGTCCAGGTATTGCATGGCCTCCTTTTAACAGTTAGGATGCCTGAGCTAAAAGCAGTCTATGGACTTTATAATTCATGTTACAAAAATACGACAAACTGTTCTACACCAAGGGCAAAATTATCTCTCAACAGATAAACAGCTCTTACAGAAAGGTGCCATAAGGCCCCCCGGGCATGCAATGCTCTTCGACAAATGTACCATTACAGCTTGAACTTATAACCTCTGAAATGGAGAGGGGGATGGACAAACAGATAGACATAGATGTGAAAGGAAGGAAGCAGCAGCACTTGCACTCACTTCCAAGGTATTTCAGGCGTCTGCACTCACTTTAAAACAGCTTTACACGTAGTGATGAAGGCATTAAATATGTATAAAGCAATTCAATACATGAACATAACCAAGAATAGTAAAAACTCAAATAAAAGATTGCATACAGAATAGAGTAAGTATCAAAAGCAATAAGACCATGAAAGAAATACTGTATGTAGATACATAAACCACGTCTCTGAGTTAAAACTGAAGTCACCTCTACAGCTGACCTATGTTGTATTAGGAGTGAATATTGGATCAAATGGGAAGAAAGTTTCCATTGCATTATTTTTGGAAGGTCTTCCAAGATCCAGGGTTCTCCAAAAAGGTACAGTATAAGACACACCTGCTTCCACTCAAGCAACAAAGATTTGCTAAAGGTGTCCGGTGTCGGGAGAGTCTGGCTCCCAAACAACTGGACACTTGAGCACTACAGCTGCTCTCACAGATACCAGCAACTAAAAATACCCAGCCAGATGGCTGGTGGTGCACAGCGTGCCAAAACCCTCCAAGCAGCAGTAAGGGGTCTGGGTTCTGTATATTAAGTGCTCCTCCCACTCCAAAAGCAGCCCACTCTGGTCAGACAAGACACTTCCACAAACAGAAAATGACATTTAATATGTAAAATGAAAAGCTGTGCCTATGTATATCCAGAAAGAAGGAGAAATATTAACAAGCACTTTTGTCTTCTCTGTTTACATTAAACCCATGCTGTCTGCATACCGGTAGCTTGCCAGCATGCGCTGGATATTAATTCTTTTGAGGTCTTCTGATTTTTTACTGGCTCGAATTGTTGGGTTTAGCACTCTAAATTATGTAACAAAGTGAAAACACCTTATAAAAAAAACCACACACACACACTATTCATATTCTCAATTACATATGCAATATAAATGACAAGTAAGAATCTGAAGTGTTGCACATCTGTGCAGGTGTTTGGGAAAGCAGAATCTATCCAAGACAGCAAGCCAGTATAGGAATGTACTGAAGGAGCCAACATTACTGAGTGAAAGCCTTTCAGACATTATTTTATAAAGAGCTTGGGATACCTGAAATAAAGTAACCTATTAATAAAAGAAAAAAATTCACACAAACACACACACAAATATACATATAAACATGCAGTATACTGCGGTGGGCTGGCGCCCTGCCCGGGGTTTGTTTCCTGCATTGCGCCCTGTGCTGGCTGGGATTGGCTCCAGCAGACCCCCGTGACCCTGTAGTTAGAATATAGTGGGTTGGATAATGAACATATGGATGGACATGCGGTATATCCAGGACTAATAAAAAGTGTTTACATTATTACATAACATTGAATCACATTAGAGTTAAATTTGACACTGATCAACCAAAAATGTCAAAATGAAAGCAGTTCTTTGCAAAGTGGTCTAAATTGGTTACAAAAATGAAATGCAAAATAACTGTTGGCATAAGTATTCACCTCCTGAAAGTCAGTATTTGGTAGATGCACCTTTGGCAGCTATGAGAGCCTTGAGTCTTTGTGCACAGGTCTCTCTCAGCTTTGCACATCTGCACATGGCAATTTCTCTCTATTTTTCTTTGATAAACTGCTCAAGTTCTGTCAGGCTGCATGGGGATCATGAGTGACCAGCCTTTTAAATGTTCTTCTACAAACTCTCAACTGGACTGAGATCTGGACTCTGACTTGGCTACTCCAGAACATCATCATTGTTTTTAGCCATTCCTGTGCAGCTTTGGCTTTATACTTGAGGTTGTTGTCTTGCTGGAAAACACATCTTCTTCCAAGACACAAGATTCTCAGAGTGTGCACCAAGCTTTCCTTCAGAATTTCCACGTATTTTGTAGGATTTAGATTACCCTCACAAGCCTGTCAAGACTTGCTGCAAAGAATCATTTCCCAAAATATGATTAGGTGTGGATGGTCTGTTTTTGATAGTGTTCTGTGTTTGGCTTACATCATAAATGACACTTAATCCATTGATCAAAAAAAAAAAAAAACCAAAAAAAAACCCCACCTCAATTAAGGTGTTTAAGGTGTCTCAAATACTGCATCCTTCTTCCAGGTGTCTTCAGAGTCTCCCATGTGCCTTCAAGCAAACCCTCTGCACCGTTAATTAACGGTTGGTTTTTCTCAGTCTCTTATAAAGCTATGACTGATGAAGCACCTAGGCAGCACCTGTCCTTCTGCATTCTTTTCAAATTCAGATACTGTTGCTTAAAACTCCTTCAGGTAAAGAGTGGGGGGTAAACTTGTGGACCCACCACTAGTCATCCGCAAGCAATATCAGATTTTTTTTTTGTATGGCCTGCTCTAACAGATTCACAGCTCTGCCTTACTCTTTCCATTTCTTAATGATTGATTTAAGTGGACTCCAAGGGATATTCAGTGACTTGAACATTTTCTTGTCTCCATCCCCTGACTTCCCTTTTCAAACAATTGCTTGCAGTGTTCTTTTGTCTTCATTTTGCAGATTCTGTCAAAATTCTGACACAACACAAGCTGGAACCTCCAAATACAAGGGATTTTTTTTACTGCAGTCACTGTAAACCTCTTGAATAGAGACTGGTGATCTAGGTCAAGTTAAGGGAGCAAACAATAGTACAGCACATTGCTGCACACACCACATGACGAAACACCTAAGTATCTCAGTTTTAGCCCCCCCAAGGCAGACATGCGGTATAGTCCCTCCTTCAGGAAATGACCATCTATCTGCCACAGCTAGGTGTTACCAGCCACTCTGGTCCTCAGAAATGAGTATCCAGCAAGCCAGATTACCCTTGGGGAATCGAGCCACATAACTGTAGTGCCATAACTGATGCTCCCTCACAATATATGTAATGTTCCTCATTCAGGACTGCACTAGCAACTGCTCATTCGACACAGTCAAAACAGTAGTACCCAAGGATTCACCAAAGAGACATAGTACAGAAAGAGTCCAGTCTTTGTCTCAGGTCCCTGGATATAGTGTCCATGTCTCACAACCATATAGCAAAACAAGAGGCACCAGGACTTTAAAGACATGGACTTTCATCCTTTTTGCAGAGATATCAGGTGCACCACAGACCCCTTTCCAGTAACCTCTTGACCCCCTTCCTCTCTATACAGCTACTGACTTCACAGGAAAAGTGACCAGAGACATGAAAGTCAGTGTACAGGCCAGCCATGATATCCAGCAACTTCGGGGAGAATCCCACAAAGTCTCAGGATGTCACACAGGCCAGCTCAGTCAACCGAGTTGAACGCTTTACAAAAATCAACAAAGGCTGCAAAGAAACTCTACCAATACTTGCATTTGCGCTCGATGAGAATCCTCAGTGTAAGGATGCGGTTGATGGTAGACTTCTTAGGTGTAAAACTAGACTTCTCCAGTCACTGGTAGGCCAGCAAGTGATCACGAATCTTACTGAGGACCCAGCACTGAGAGCAGTGTTATCCCCCTGTAGTTGCCACAATCCAGGCAATCACCCTTCCCTTTCTATATAGGGGTGACAAGTCCCGTTTTCCAGGCAGTTGGAATGACACCCATATTCCAAAAGGAAGCAAGCATTACTTGCAATGCCAGAAAGACAGCCTTATGAACAGTTCACCCATAGTTTAAACAACTGCTCAAAAGTAGCTGGCCCAGCGGGTCACAACTGCAGTGTTATCCATAAGGACCGTTAGATCACCTGCCCTGACTAGGACTGGTGATCTACATTGAACTACTTCTATGACTTCTAAAACCAAATAGCTGCACTATTAAGTAATGTTAAAGGGTATAGTATATGGTCAGATTTACTGTTTTAATTTGAAGCACTTTGTTGAGATGTGTTTTCACTTTGACATCAAAGAGGCTTTTTCTGTTGAGCAGTGTCAAAAAAGCCAAATTAAATCCAATGAGATTCAATGTTCTATGACAACAATATGTGAAAACTTCCAAGGGATTTGGAGTTGTGAGTTAATACTTCTATTATGCATGTGTATATACCAATCAGCCATAACATTATGACCACTGACAGGTGAAGTGAATAAAATTGGTTATCGTGTTACAATGGCACCAGACAGTGAGTGGAATTTGAAGTCATTGTGTTAGAAGCATAAAAAAATGAGCAAGCGTAAAGATTTGAGAGATTTTGACAAGGACCAAATTGTGATGGCTAGAAAACTGAGTCAGAGCATCTCTAAAACTGCAGCTCTTTTGGGATGTTCCCAGTCTGCAGCGTTCGAGACCTGCCAACAGTGGTCCAAGGAAGGAGAACTGGTGAACCAGCAACAGATTCACGGGCGGCCAAGGCTCATTAATGCACATGGGGAAGGAAGGCTAGCCCGGTTTGTCCCATCTACTAGAAGTCTGACTGTAACTAATATTGCTGAAAATGTTAATGCTGATTATGATAGAAAGGTGTAAGAACACACCGTGCATCACATTTTGTTGCAAATGGGGCTGCATAGCTGTAGACTGGTCAGTTTGCCCATGCTGACCTGTGTAAACCGCCAAACGGGCCTAGAATAGGCATGTGTGCATCAGAACTGGACCACATAGCAATGGAATAAGGTACCCTGATCTGATGAATTAGATTTTCTTTTACATCATGTGGATGGCTGGGTGTGTGTGTGTTGCTAGCTTGGGTAAGACATGGCACCTGGACGCACTATGGGAAGAAGGCAAGCCGGTGGAGGCAGTGTGATGCTTTGGGCAATATTCTGCCAGAAAATCTTGAATCGTGCCATTCATGTGGATTTACTTTGACATGTACCACCTATCTAAACATTGCTGCTGACCAAGTATACCCCTTCATGGAAATGATATTCCCTGATGGCAGTGGCGTCTTTCAGCAGGATAATGCGTCCTGCCATACTGCAAAAATGGTTGAAGAATGGTTTGAGGAACACAACAATGAGTTTGAGCTGTTGACTTTTCCTCCAAATTCTCCAAATGTCAATCCAATAGAGCATCTGTGGGATGTGCTGCAGGTACAACCTCATAACTTACAGGACTTCAAGGATTTGCTACTAACAGCTTGGTGCCATATAACACCTCATACCTTCAGAGGTCTAGTGGACCTCGACAGGTCAGGGCCGTTTGGTTGGTGGTGATAATGTTATGGCTGATCAGTGTATATTTTAATACTCAGAGACATGTTCAGAACCCAATGCAGGGATAGATGTGGCTCAAACCTATTTGAGGAGCAGTGTGCGAAAGACACAAACCAACCCTGGACAAAATATCAATATACAACAAGGCACACTAACTCAAACCGGGCCATTTTAGAGATAACAACTAACCAAATATGTACATTTTGAGAAGAAACCAATGTACCCACAGAAAAAACCTACACAGACACACAACACCTTATGACCGTTTTTATGTACATTATTAAAATCAAGAGTCCATTCTCTAATTATTTTTCTAGCCAAAGTACCAAGAGAAAAAAAAGCACACTGGAACATAGAGAAAATATAAAATTGCCTACAGACTGTGGTTACAATATGTATAAATGTCTGATTAGAATAAGTTATTGAATCATTGAACACAATGAATGATTCAGCACTGGATGTGGCTTCATTTATAAACTATGTAGATTTATTAGGGTTCATCAAGGAATAATATCAATGATAGAAAATTAAACAATCATTGCAAAAAAATAAAGCCCGCTTTAGAGTACAGAAATTACAGACCAATAGTATGGCTCTAAATGTTGGAAATATTGAAATCCACAAATGAAATTACATTATTTAATTACATTATTTTTTAAATTTTATTTAGAAGAAGGTCTCAAAAAAGGCACTCCTATCATAGCCCTACTTGCTGTTTAAATGTTGATAATCTCCTTAGAGGAAATCATGCTTTGAAATATAATTCCATATTTACTCCGCCACCCCCCCTTTTATTATCATCAGCAAAAGACCTCCTTGGGGAGCTAACTGCAAAGTGATTCTAGGAAAGTTGAAGGACAGCAGGATATCGGCTTCCACTGCACATCTCCCTTCCAAGCTTTTAAGATTTCTTATGCATGCCAAAAAGAGAGCGGGTGGAAAAGTTTCCCCTTCACAAGATTCCACTGGGGTCACGGATTTTGATGCTGCACTCTCCATAATGATCTTCCAGCAGCTGGTATAATATGCTGCTCTTTCAATCAAAGCACCCACACCAGATGGAACTACGATGTTTCCTACCAAAAACCTGGTGTTGCAGAAAGGGTAATCAGCTGGTGGTTAGATCCCTTTGCGAGTAAATGGGACTTTGTTGATGCAACTAGCCTGTACAATGAAAAAGATGAAAGGGTTCAATATCAAGGTTTTGCTGTCAACAGGTACAGGCAATTAGTAATAACTCTATAGAAGGGCCCATGTCATTATGTTTCCTACTGATTTTGAGATAATCTACCATTCAACTAGAAAACGTAACTCCTAGATGCCACCAAGCTATGGCAGAATAGTTATTTTACACGTGTTTTGGCTTAAGCACTTACCCTGTTGATGCCTTAGTTACAAAGAACTTCTGTAGGTTCACCTTTCAGTCTACTTCCTTTCTACCACTATTAATCTTGGCCATTCTATTCATGATCTTTCCACGGGTTGGCAACTACTATGCACTTCTTGAATCTATAAAACTGCATTTTATACATATTCTTGTTTTTCCTTTGGGTGTGGATAACTTTGCCTCAAGGCTTGTACATTCAGAGAGTTACTACCCATACTACTTCCACAAGACCCTTAAATTCCCAAAAATAAATCTAAGCATTTGCTTTTAATTAGGTAGGAGGTATTTTAACACATTTCAACACTTCCGCCAGTACATTTCCATCCATCCATTACACATGCATTAATAGATATGATCACCAAGCCTCTTAAAATCTGTTGAAACGGCATACCGGCGAGGTCAGGCCATGGCTGGTCAATTATATATAGGTACAGCTGACAATGCGAAGGGAGTGCCGAGTTTGTTAGTCAACATGTGGCAAAGAAATCTGCCTTCCAGCTCTCTCTGCAAATCCTGAAATAAAATTAGCTACGGTACTGCATACTGTACAGTGGGGTCAGAAAGGAGAATAGTGCGACAGCCAAGCCATACTAATGATTCATGTTTCTTCGGAAACCTTGGCCCAACTGACACAGTTGATGAGTGAGTGCCTCAAATCGGGATACCTAAAACTGCGCTGACTCATCCTCTGTCCCACAAAAAAGTTTTGACAAGAAATGGCCATTCAGCCTAACTAATTTCACAATTCCTATCCATCTAATTTCTCTAAAATAATGTTGAGTTTTGAATGTCCAAATCTTTACCACACAACTTGATCATATTGTTTTCACTTGTATAACTTTCTAACGTTTGAGTGAAATTTACCCATAAGCTTCTAATTGTGCCCCCATGTTCCTGTAGAACTCATTTTAAATTAACAGACAGGTTCTACTGTACGAATTCCTTTCATAATTTTAAAAACTTTAAATCGTTCATTTCTTATTCTGCTTGCTTAAACTGAAATGGTTCATCTCCTTTAATCTTTCCTCATAACTCATCTCCTGCTGTCCTGAAATCAGCCTAGTCGCTCTTCTTTAAACCTTTTCTGGCACTTCTATGTCTTTTTTTTGTAGTCAGGTTACCAAATCTTAATAAAGTACTCCAGGTGCAGCCTCACAAGTACATTATGGAGCTAAAGCATAGCCTCTGGTGAGTAGTACTCCACACGTTGTGCTATATAACCTAACATTCTGCAAGCCCTCTTAATGTCTTCTGTCCACTGTCTGGATGTAGAAAGCAACCAGCCCACGATGACTCCCATATTCTTTTCATAGGAAGTAATTTCAAGTAGCAAACCTCCCATTGAATACCCAAATGTAACATTTCTATGTCCTATTTTGAAGACCTTAAATTTATTTACAATAAATTTCAGCAACCACAAAGCCACTTAAGCTTGTATTCTGTCCAAATCCCTATGTAATGATTCCACTGGTTCTAAATTATCTGCCATCTTACCTAACTTGGTATCATCTGTAAACTTTACTCACACTTCTATTCATATCATTTATGTATAATAGAAAAAGCAGCTGCCCTAACACTAATCCCTAAGGGGCAATGCTATTAACATCACCAACTTTTGATCAATGTACTCTCACCATAACCTTCTGCTTCCTGTGTTTTAACAAATCTTGCCACTTCTTTCACCTTTATTGCCGGCCGCTCATGAAGGACCTTATCAAATACCCTTTGAAAGCCCAGACAAATAACAACATATGTACCTCTCTGATTGCATCCTTTTGTTGTTTCCTCATAGAATTCCAACATATAGGTAAAACATCGCCTCACTCATGTGAACCCATGTTCACTGTCTCTAAAACACCTGTTCTTGCTATGTGCTGCCTAATCTTTTCTTTAACAATTCCTTCCATTAATTTACCCATGATGTATATTAAGCTTACCAGACTACAGTTACTTGAATCTGCCCAGCCATCCTTTTTTATATAACAGGATTATATTTCCTATTTGCTAGTCCTTACGAATTTCCCCCAGTGTGCAGTGGCTTTTGAGTAATGTGTTAATGGTTTATATAGAGAGTGCACTTAGTAACCTCCATAAGCACTCTGGGTCCTGGTGATTTGTTACTTACTGCCAGAAGGAGACCTATTTGGGACACTGGAATGTCCCTTTAAATAAGATGTCAGCACAAGCATATTCAATTGGTGGGCAGTGTGGCCTTCAGGACTAGACATGAAAGTGTAACACACAAGGGTTCACCGATTTTATTGTGTGACCAGGTTACTAAGCTTACCTGGGCTTGCAATACATATGTAAACACTATGTTCTGAGAACTAAGTTAATATCATGGGCAACTAATACTCTTCTCTTGGTTATATTATTAAATTAAGCATCATTAAGAATCTGCGGTGTCAATTATAAGTATGCTGTACCTGAAAACAAGGATATGCACAGTAAAATTTTTAACTGAACATATTTTGGAATACATTTCAGTTTTACTGCCTATCAAAATCTCTTTTATTATATAAAAAAATCCTGGGACGAGACGAGACATTTTAACCTGGGATGAGATGTGACTTTTTCAAAGAGATACTTTCAAGTCCTGTGAGACGAGACTTTGTGCAAAGAGATTTAACCACGCCTGGGGCCAGAAATAAAAGACAAAGAGTAGATGACAAAGTAGATCGTCGTAAAGAGGTTCAAAAACGTTGGCACGATACACATGCAGAGCAGGTTCGAGATAATAAAAGTACTAAAATTCGAAAGTCTCAAAAAATTATATTAAAGATCGCATTAATGCAAACAAATGGAAATTATTACTCGGTGAAATAATGGAACAGCGAAAAGAGATCAAATATATTGTTCGGATTTAAACGTTAAGTCGGTGACTTGTAGATCGTCTAATTAGTGTTGCCATCTGGGAAAAGTAGTGTTTCTTCCCAATGAAGAGGTGTATCCGTGAGAATTAAAAGATTTCTTGTTTGGTGAAAGCGAAATCCACATACGTGAGCGGCAGTGACGAAGTGGCTGGTGTGTAGTTCAGGTACACACTAGTAATCTAATAAGAAAATGAACTTAAAAGATAATACGGTATATATATATATATATATATATATATATATATATATTGTGAAGGCTGGCCCCGGCACAGACAGACGGACAGCATACTTTGCTCCACACACTTTTATTTACACTAATATTATTTACAGTTTAGTGCACTCACGCAACCCCAGTGCCTTCTTGCACGATTCCCCAAAGTCCAGGGCCCACAGTCTCTTGTGCCTTCCTGGCGCCTCCTGTCCTCGCTCTCCAGCTCAGTCCTTCTTCCTCCCGACTTCCACCAATCACTGGAGGGAGGCGGCCCTATATATATATATATATATATATATATATATACATATATATATATATATATATATATATATATATGACTGAGACACAGAGCAACATAAGAGAGAACCGAAAGATTCAGACAGTGAACAAACTGTCCAAGATCTACGCAAGGGTGGTCTCATCAAAGAGCCACTACGCCCTAGACAGTATTCGGGGACTGGATGTGGAAGTAGAGCACTGCTGCAAGAACTTGGAGGTTCACATACATGACAGGCTGGACTGGGCTAGTAACGGAGAAGATGTGGGGGGGAGAAAAAAAAAAAAACTCGTTTTTAGGAGACTGTAATCCTTCAATTTGGTTGGTGACATCCTTTTCATGTTATAGAACTCTTTTATGGTCAATGTGACTTTCTGTGGTGTGCTGGGCTGGTAACATCACTACAAGAGAGGTCTGCAGAAGTAACAAGCTAATGAAAAGGACAGGCTCTGTAGGCAGTAGTGGAGGAAAACATGAAGACAAAATTGATGGCCATAAATAACAATGCTACACATCCTCTGTCTGACACACTAGCATGATGTACTTTTAGCCAACATATTTATTCAGAATAAGTGTGTCAAGAAATGCTACTTTTCTTTTACAACAACATTTATTTATATAGCACATTTTCATACAAACAGTAGCTCAAAGTGCTTTACATAATAAAGAATAGAAAAAGAAAACACACAATAAGAAAACAAAATAAATCAACATTAATTAACATCGAATAAGAGTAAGGTCCAATGGCCAGGGGGGACAGAAAAAAAAAAAAAAAAAAACTCCAGACGACTGAAGAAAAAAAATAAAATCTGTAGGGATTCCAGACCATGAGACCGCACAGTCCCCCTATACAGATAGATATTATATTTATTTATTGAGCTTTTGTTAAATCGAGATTTCCCCTCGAGAAAAACAATGCCGCCACTTTTAGTGCTTGTCTTTGCGTTTCTGAGGAGTGGGGAACACTTAGATGCGCTTAATATTTAACACATATCAGTTATGTTGCTGCCAAAAAATATGCTACTTTTCACAAAAGTAAAAGAATGTATACGCAACCTGTGGAGTTGAACTTGCAAAATAAATCCGTGTATCACTATGCAGATCGAAGGGAAAAAGTATTTAAGATTCCACACCACAACAGCATGTCAGCCTACTTACCATGGCGATGTTGCCACTTTCTTGTCTTTCTTTTGAAATTATTATCAGCAAAGGGTAAAGTTTAGGAAGAATATCACCATTCAGCTTTTATCTAATACAGTACAGCAAAACTGCCACTTTGCAACATTAAAGCAAAAGGAATGTGACTCCTACTGTTCAGCTTCATTGTCCCAAACCTGCCTGCTAATACAAAGCACTGAAAAAAGTAAGTATGATTAGCTGGCTGCTACTAGAAAAAACTCCCTGGCCTTTCCATTAGTAACGTGGTTAAAAGGACCAGCCATCTGGTCAGCTTTGTGCGGAGATTTTACATGCAGGGTAGTCATGCCTCCAGAAAAATGACATAATCTTCCAAAAGACTGAGTTATGAACTTGAAAACTGGCTTCTAAGGGAACTGTTCCAAGTTGAGAGTTCAAGAAGCTTTTATAATAGCTGCACTGAATAAACTAAAAAGGTAAAGCAGGGTAACAACAGAAAGAAATCAAGGCCTGCAGCAAACAAGATTTAAAATGTAATTAAAAATGTATTAAGTAAAAACTTAGCCATGAAGCTTAAGAAAAATGAATACATTATCATCAGCCTTTCTCAGAATTAACAAGATAGAAATATAAGTGATGTTAATGTGTTTGTCATGCAACAAAAGTTGCATTACATCCAATTTATTCTATTTTGTAAGCCTAACTTAAATATATTTGCTTATGGATGGTGACTCACACTTTTTTCATGATGTCTGCCTTCATTCTTTTAGATTATCTTGAAGAGTGGCAACTAATATACTGCTATTTTTTATACTCAAAAACACTAATTTAATTCTCCATTTAAAACATATTGAGCATTATTTGGTTGTAGCAGCTAGAAAAAAAAATATTATAAGAAAAGTCAGACGACTTAATTAAAGATCAAGTTTACAGTGACTTGTGCCGCCCAGTGGTGCAAAAATAGGCATTCTTTCCCCAAAACCTTGAACTGGTGAATGGGTGCCAGTGTAATAAAACACAGTAATCCGCTCTGTTTAATCATAAAGACAATAAAGAAGAGACATAAACAGTTTTATTAGTAAAACCCAGCTCATAAGATTATGTGAATAAAACAAAAAAACAAAGTAAAAACTTAAATAATTATTTTAAGGAAAATCACAAACAATGATTGTTGGAATTCAACTGAAGCCATCCATGCTTTGGGCCTTTTTCCTAAATCAAGTCTCTAATACACAGTTTAAGTGCCAAAGTCTCAGCATCCCATGTTCCTTTTGTAGTAGCAACTCTTGCTCTGTTGATATGCAGCATTTCTTCACTTTAGCAGCTGTTATGTTTCATGAAGTTAAAGCATCAATAACAGGGGGATGTGTATGTGTGTGCTTTTGGACTAGTGGTAGGCTATGAGAAAATGAAACCCCAAATGAACTTATTCCACAAGTGGCTCTGAGAGTGCAAACTAAAACTAAACTAAACTAAAAGCTTCTTGAACTCTCAACTTGGACCAATTCCCTTAGAAGCCAGTTTTCAAGTTCATAGCTCAGTCATTTGAAACATCGTGTCATTTTTCTGGAGGCATGAGTACTCCGCATGTAAAATCTCCGCACATAGCTGACCAGATAGCTGGTCCTTTTAATCACTTTACTAATGGAAAGGCCAGGGAATCTTTTCTAGTAACATCCAGCTAATCATACTTACTTGATTCAGGCAAACTATGGTACTACCTCCACTAAAGTGTCAAAAGTACATCTACCTGTTTTGGATATTTGTGAAACGTCTGACCTTGTAATCACTGTTCATCTTTACCTCATCAGTCCATACCACTTTGTTCCAGAACTCCGACTCATCTTGCAAATTCTCCTCTCTTTCTTTCTATTTTTGGGGCTGATGAGAGGTTAGCATCTTACCATGAGGCTTTCATGATTTTACACTAAGTAGTAACAATATAAATGTATTCACCCTTGCTCCATGATTGGCACTAGGTACTTTAGTAAAACCATTCCTATATCTGATATATACAGTCATATTAAATTTCCCAACCTTGTCATTGTACACTGCTAAATATAATAATGAATTATCCTTTCAGTTAAGATTTTTTAAATTGTTAATCTTGCATAATTACTTTTCTCCCATGTTTCTGAAATAACTGTACTTTTCTTTCATTGACAATCTTTATATTAGTTTATGGAAAACTGATGATTCCAAAGGAAAATATCAAAAGAAAGTGTAATGGTTAAATCTATATTATACCCTGCACATTCATAGCTCTGCTCCTTTTAATCTGCACAATTAAGGAAACAAAAATACGTCACCAATAAGAAACATACATCCATCCATCCATTATCCAACCCGCTGAATCCGAACACAGGGTCACGGGGGTCTACTGGAGCCAATCCCAGCCAACACAGGGCACAAGGCAGGAACTAATCCTGGGCAGGGTGCCAACCCACCGCAGGACACACACAAACACACCCACACACCAAGCACACACTAGGGCCAATTTAGAGTCGCCAATCCACCTAACTTGCATGTCTTTGGACTGTGGGAGGAAACCAGAGCGCCCGGAGAAAACCCACGCAGACACGGGGAGAACATGCAAACTCCACGCAGGGAGGACCCGGGAAGCGAACCTGGGTCTCCTAACTGCGAGGCAGCAGCGCTACCACTGCGCCACCGTGCCGCCCCCAATAAGAAACACCACCAGCCAAATGAGCCAGTACTTATCAGCTGAAGCCAGGAAATGAGAACTAAAGGTTACATGTTCATATTTTCATTTAAAAGTTGAGTTACTTATGCAGCGAAAAATATAACCTCGATTCAAAATGTCCAAGTATTTGCAGAGGGCACTGGGCATCAGTGCAAAGTGAGCTTAAAACATCAAAGGATGACAGATAAAAACTGAATATCGTATTTTTTGTTAAGAGTCTTATTTAACTGAAGAGCAGAAAACAGAACTGACCGTTATGAGCAAAATATGGCATGTCGGACATCGAACAGTCAACAGCAAAAATCAATAGAAGACAATTTCTTTTACATTTTTTCTCTAGGAAATGAAATATTCTTCTTGAAGGTAAAATTAATCATTAGAGCTGTTACTACAAAAGGAAAATAAAAGCCAAAAAGCCAAAAGATAGCATCAAAGATAATTTGTTGAGACCTCAAAACATGACAAATTTTTAAGAACCAATTTTAAAATAAATGTTATGTTTGATGAGGCTCTGCCCTCCTTTCTATCATCATTATGTTTATGGTTTTCTTTTTCATTGTTTCCAAAGGGAAAAAATATCCCAGTACATCAACATCAAACGTCTTAGATGTGCACCAGATATAAGGTAGAAGGGTGAAAGTCAAGGTGGCTTTTGGATGCTTGGTATAATAATATTTTGTCTTTGCCAAGAGTGCAGTGCAAGTAAATAATATATTTAATAGTGTTCATGTCTATAATCACAATTAATTAATTTTATTACGTTGAAATGTACTGTATCAAGTTGTAAAGAACAATCTCAGCCCTTCATAATATGTTTGTAGAAATATATATTCATCAAATATACATGAGGCCTACACTGAAGGTTTACTGAAGGATATGGCATTTATTGTCGTACACGAAGACTGAAGAATTAGAGCACTGTGTGGACTATGGCTGGCCATTCATCCCGGCCAATAAACCCCAGGCCTCCAGAGGGAGCCCTCCCTGCGACATGGAGATGCCCCGAATTCCAGCAGGGCATCATGGACTATGTGGTGTTAGTACACAGCCCTGCTGGATAACATCGGGGCCGCCAGGGGCCGCTGCAGGGAGGCTCAGAGATGTTTATTTTCCATATAGCCCAGAAGTACTTTCATGAGGACAGAAGAAATAAAGTGCTTCTGGGCTGACGAAGAAGAGGAGTCAAGGACTATAAAGGGCTCTGGGAAATCCCAGCTGGACAAACCGAGTTGGAAGGAAGGGTGGCAACGCATCTGGGAGAGTGGAGGATTATTAATTATTACTGGAGTATTGATTGTGTTTATGAGTATTGTGGAGCGGAGGGTGCTTTGTGCACTTATTTGTCTGAATAAAAATTATATTTACTTTTATCTGGTGTCTGGCGTCTGATCCGAGAGTTCAAGGGGATGACAGCGCCCCCTATCTGTCACAACTGCTAACTTAAAAATTGGTTATTATATGCTGCATACACATACTATCAAAGTGACCGAGGAGACTGAAATACATTTTTTGCTCTTTTTCCACTATGTTTTTCCCTCTCTTAAGGTTTAAAGCTTTCTTGTTGAACTGTGCTTACACAAAAAAAAGATTCTATTGATCCACAAGGGCAACAACAACAAAAAAAATTAATAAGTTATAATTTATCATATGCAAAAAAACTTTCCCATCCTTTAAAAACAATCCTTTGATAATTGCTTTCAATAATTTATCAAACTTTTTACATTAATGTATGCACACTGCTTCCAAAGCCAATAATAATATACACTATTCCTAATACTTTACCATCTGCAATGGCAAAGTAAAAATGATTCTATTGAAATGCAATATGACACTAGAGAGAAACTAATTCTTCTTCACACTAGCACTACAGGCCAGGCTGTAATTTATCTTTTTTCAATCAAGGTACTAATTCAGTTTGGCTCTTCATTTCACACTACACTTTACAAAAATGTCCTGATAAAAACATTCCTAAAGAACCTTTACTTGAGGGAAAGCAGTCTGAGTGCACTTCCTAAATAAAGGGACAACTGAGTTTAAAACAAACTCCTGATTCGACTACCACTGTTTCAAAACATCTTTTCTCCATATGCAGCCAGTAACTGATTTATTTAGCTGAAAAAAAAACCTATAAAGGTCAATGTACTGAAGTTTGTATTCACTTTATTCTTAGTAGCATTACCTTTTTTCCAACATTTGTAATTTTTTTCATTATGAAACTAAACTTCAAGTCAGTTAAAACTTCTTATGAGGCACAAAAACTCATTACTAGTTTTGTTTCTAAAATATAATGCATACCAATATATTTTGCATCAACTTGAAATGAAGAAAACACAAAGCTAATAGAAAAAACAGATCCATTCAAAAATAAGAAATGCACCTCAAAATATAATAGCCCACAGATGTTTGATAAGAATGTGGGCTTAGTCTATATTTTTCTTATATGTTACACAACATCGTTTTTGGTAGCCATACACTGTGTCTAATCCATAAAAGCCTGATGTTGAAAATATATCAAAACATTCCCATATTCAAAAAGAAAAAAATAGCAAATGTGTACTTAAAGAAAAACGTTCAGTATGTGTACATGTAAGCATATGTACAGAGTGACATGATGGTGCAGTGGTTAGCAATGCTGTCTAACAGATTTCAGGTTGCTGTCAATGTGGAGGTTGTACATTATCCTATAATCTGCACGTGTTTTCCTGCAGAATACTTCACTTTTCTTACAAACACCCGAACACAGGCAGATCTGGTTAACAGATAATTCTAAAATTAAGACATATGAGTGTCCTGGTGCCCTGCCCAGGGTTGTTTCCCGTCTTAAGGGAAGTGATGCGAAGATTGAATTTGGCTTCCCATCCTCCTCAGTTTGATTATGTAGGTTTGAGAATGTTATCTTATATATTGTTTCTGTACAAATATAAAGAATAAAGTGATACTTAGCAGATGTACAGTGTTCATGGGCAAACAGGTTATCATGTCATGTATATCCGAATGAACCATTAGTAGACGTCACATCTACTATTTGGACAGTTTTATGTCCCTGGGACTGGTCTAAATGTCTGTGCAGCATTTTATTATATATATAATATAATATATAATATAAAACAAATAAATGATCATAACTGGCCAAATGTCATTGTTCCTTTTACTTCTAATAAAAGGCCAGGTAACACCTTTATGATATGAATGGCTAAGCATGGGCTAGCCTTAGCTCTGCAAACGTGAGCAGATTTGATGTAGGTGGAATTTATAAGTGTGTGTTCTAATAATAACAACATTATAACAGATTATCATAACATTAAAAAATGCAACTTACAAGTTATTATATGCCATCCGATCAATGTCCACCTCGGTGTAAATACAGCACGATCCTGTTGTATACGGCATTTGAGAGAATCTGTTCGCCTTATGGTTATAGCACAAACACTGACATTGTTATATCAACCAACCTTAATTCTTAATAACCACCTTAATTCTGGAAAATGTGTTGCAATTAGTCCAGCTTGTATTATGGTAGAAATTAGAAGAACTGATTGTTAAAATTTATCAGAATATATCATTTGCTTGATAAAGTCATTTATTTAACTTTCATTCTCACTCAGCTCAATTATTTTTAAAGGTCTTGAACTTTTTTTTGTGCCTGCAGAAGTTTATAGTGGGCCACATTTACACATCGCAAAGATGAACTTTAGCCAGCCAGGACTAAACAGACAAAGCACCTGTATGACACATGTAAACATTACAGACGACTGTAACAAGTGATTTCAGTTGAGGTTCCTTAAATAGCAGTGCTAACATTGACAGTCCACTGTTTATGGGAATGTAGGAATTAATATAATGTATTTATTCTAGTCCTCATCAAACTTTTTTTCTATCATTTTTGTTCCCATTAATGATTTAGATTTACATAGTTTGCAATGCATTTAAAAAATAACTATATTTTAACATACAGCACAAAATCAGTATATCACATTGAGGAATATTTTGTATAAAAAATATTCACCAATATCAACATTTCACTAATAATTAGTTTCCAATAGTCTAACATTTGGAAATGTTATATCAAACTTACTTGGCACACCTGCACATTAAAAATGACTTTGCACATGCACTGTTATTATAATTAGTTTGCACAACTATTTGTATAAATGCTTTCAGCAAGATATTTTCATTATGAGTCCCAATAATTATTATAGGTTTAAGACGCTCTCTGATCACAAACCTCACCATACCAAACATTAGTGGGGCTGGGGGCACCACTTTACTATAAAGTACATGATGTGTACTTGATGATCGTGCAGGACTGAATATAAAAATTCCCCTGAAAGGGAACAACCTCAGCCCTGCTGTCTCCTACCCTCACTGTAAAATGTTATGTTCTGCCCCCGCATGCACTCAATCCTGAAGTGATGGAATTACAGCTGTTGCACAGAAGTACTTTTAAACCTCCACCACAAGACATACAATTTGTCTTGCTTCATTTGACCTCAATGAGTATAGATAAAGACTTTTTCTTCTTTTGTTTCTTTTTATTCCAGCACTTCATATGAATCTGTCCAAGCCTATATGACAGAAGCATTTTCACTATCTGCACTAGGGATGCTCCGATCAGGTTTTTTTCAGGGCCATTATCCATCAGTGATATCACGTTACTAGAATTTTCTAATTCTGGTTTGTTTTCTTTAAAATTTTATTTTTTTCCCCACTAACCTTCTGCAAAATCAGTCATGTAGAAATCGTATATTCTAGATTAAAGTGGTATTTTTATAATTAACCTGCTTGCCAACTGTCCACATCAGACCAAGGAGTCTTTGTTTTAATTACTGGACAAAATCATATTGTCTAAACTCATTAGCTTTCAGTTTTTATCCAAGGTATGCTTCTTTTTTCTTACACTTTGCCATTCCTCTCCATGCACAGCACAATTCCTCCGATTCTCCTTTGTCAGTTTGTTACTCCATTTTGTTAATGTAAAAGCCACTATTCCTGCCTTCACTCTCTCCAAAAGCCTGACTGTTGGATCTCTGTTTACAGGACGTTCAGCAACAAAATGACATGTAGAATTCCTTGACTACCATTATACTTCAAGTAAAGGAGCACTACAACTAAATTACAGTAAAACCTAAAACAATAATTGTTTTTGAGATCAGCTAATTAACCTAAAGTCATCTGGTTTCAATCAGCAGCTGATCGATTGGAGCTGCCTAGTCTGCACAATAACTAACTTTACTGGCACATGCTACTAAACAGTGAGGTATAAACATTGATTCAATCCACCTCTACTTTTTAAGCAAAAAGATAAAAAAAAAAATTCTTACCAAAAATTGAGCAGATGTTGCTTTTTAAACGGACTGTGGTGAATCATTAAATGCAATGCTCAGTAAAATATACTTTTATTTTTCACAGAGCTTCGACCTTAAACAGGAGTGCAAAGACTGACGGATGAATACTGGAATATTGTGCAAAAAAATATACAAGACTACAAAAAACATTAAAAATTCACAGATTAAAATGGAAACTTTGGATGGTCAAAGTTTTAAAGAACATTATTCACATGACCTTTAACTAAGTTAAAAATACACAGTTTAAAAAAAAATAGAAACAGGGAGCCATGCACATGTATGTTTCAGCAGCCTTATCAAGAGATGTCATCATGCATTAAACTTTCCAATACCTGACAGCAGACACAGTTTTAATGTTGTTCAAGTACTTGGGGACTGGGAGAGGGCCCATAGCTTATGAAAGTAAATCAAGAGACAAAATGGGGGGGAAAAAAATTATTATAAACACGTTTCTTGTTCGATACAGGCATTTCTTCAATCCACAGAGTTGAGGCATTTTTTTCCTGCCAAGAGGCCTACCCACACTGCAGATCATCATAAGCCTCTAGTCATGGTTTCCTACGGTTTCAAAGCAGTATTGTTTCCAGAAACCCCACCCATGACTGACTCGGCCCTAAAAGCACAATGAGGATTATATCATCTGCCTCCCTTGAGAGAATGCTTTGCAACAACACCATCCCCCATTGCTAGAAAGATTCTCTTTGCAGAGCACGCTTTCTCATTTTTTGAGTAAGACAAATTACTCAAATGGAATTTGAAAAAAGAATTTTTGATTGATTTCACTTACAAAATTTACAAGATCATTTCAAACTACTACTTGTAATAATCAACATATAAAGGACAAAATCCTGATGGAAAACATTAAATCTTTACCACTCGCACAACATTAAAACATATAAATCACTCCCATGCTTATTAAATCAGACTTGAACTTTAGATGACAGCTATAGCTCAAACCAACCCAGGTAGAATCTGTGAGGGGGTCGGGAATCAAGTGCAGGCATTGTTTCTAGTACTCTAGTAGTGGTTTTAACATTGATCGCCTTTTGTACAGTTCAACACAAAGAATGGTTGCTGAAGTAAATAAGTGTCAAGAGTGCATTATTAAATTCCAAAAACAATTTGGCTCAGTCCCGAAATTAGAGTTGTGCATTATTCAAAATTTTGTTTATCTGTTAATTTGGTCTTCCTTCAAAATTCCAAAAGCTTGAGCATGTTAATGAAAATGAGTGCATTTTGTGAGTGAGTGAGTGCCCCCCGTGTTGGACTGGCACCCTGTGCAGAGTCAGTTGCTATATTGTTGCTACAATTCTCTGATGGGCTCCAGCCCCTTTCACGTTTTATAGCAGGGGTCATCAAAGAGTTCTAACCTGGGGCTAAATTCCCATGGTTACTCGCCACCACCAAACCCACCACCATGTATACACATCATATTTCAACAAATACATTCTTATTCACTACTGGACAATCTCATCCAACAACATAAGCAATTTAGCAAACAACATGAGAGCATTCAGTACATCAAGCTAAATTGTTTAGCTAATAGTTAAGCTGTTCTCATCCAGGTACTTCTTAACAGTGGTTACGGTTTCCACTTTAAATATGTCTCAGTAGTTTGTTCCAGATTCCCAAAACTCTTTGCATTAGGAAGCACTTTCTAGTTTCAGTCTCAAACATTCACTCATTCACTTCAAATACCCATTAAGTCAATTCAGACCTGTCAAATGATATTTAGGCAAGATACGAAATTATCAAGCAAATGTGACCCTTTATTCATTCTAGTATTATTCCAAATGAGCAAGGTTAATAATTAATCTTCATTAAATTTCATAGAGGTGTACTCCCACAATGAAACTTTTATTGATTAGTCCAAAAGTATCATTCAAAATTTATGCTTTATTAAGCTATCAAAACAAGTCAGCTACTAAAAATGCATCTGCCTAAATGTATTTCAAGGAAAAATAACATTGAATTGTTGTTTCAATGACTTCTGAGCAAAACAAAGTATGTTTCTATAATGCCATGACACTTTCACTAACTCAAAATGAACAAGCAATAAGTGAGTGCTTCCCTCACAAGTACAACCAAGCCTTCACTGATGAAGCTAGTATAAGAGTGTGTTACACGCATTTTATTGGAGCTTGCCAAAGATAAACTGATGGATAAAGTTACTGAACATGAGAAACTGGTACTTCAGTCAGTCAGTTTAACAGCTGCACATCATGTTCATGTCTTGCTGCAGAATATCCAGTGATGGGTAGTAGATGGTGTCAGTCAGTTTGATTATGTATCCATAGCCATCGATGAATCTACACACAACACAATCAAGGCACAATTGTGCACTTATGTCTAATATTTTGATGAAGCAGAATTCATCAAGGAACAGAAGGCATGTGAAGAGGCCTGAAGGTGTTGGGGTACCTGATTTTTTTACTTTCAGTGTCAATTTCAAACTATTTCTGCTCCTCGCTTTCGGGTACTGATTGGAGAATTGAAGTGGCAAAGGTGGAGTGATTATTTATATATTCATACAGAATTCTCTCCCACAACTTGTGAGCCTTGTTAACATGAATTCAACATCTGTCCCTTTTAGAATCTCTGCATATGCCCGATTTTATGGGTGGGTCATCTTCATTGGGAAGAAACGCTACTTTTCCCTGATGGCAACACGAATTAGACGATGTACAAGTCTCCGACTTAAAAGTTTAAATCGAAACCATATATTCAGTCTCTTTTCGTTGTTCCGTTATTTCACTGAGTAATAACTTGTATGTTTGCCCTAATGCAAATCTTTTTTTTGAGATTTTCACATTTCAGTACTTTCATTATCTCTTACCTACTCTGCATGTGTATCGCGTTAACGTTTTTGAATTCTTTACTACGTTCTACTTTGTCAGCTACTCTCTCTTTTATTTCCGGCTCCGGGCGTGGTTAAATCTCTTGGCACTAAGTTTCGTCTCATGAGACATGAAAGTATCTCTCTGAAAAAGTCACTTCTTGTCTCACCCCAGGATTTTTTTATTATAGAGGAGAGATATGATTATAGGACTGTGTTGTGCCCAATCCTACGGAGACAGGGCCTAATCTCTGTGACCTCAAATTGGATTAAGCAATGATAAGAATTTATCTTTACATTTAAATGAAACAATAACCTATATTACATGAAAAAAGCAAAAATTAGTATTAGTGAACGGACTACAAATTACTATCTAAAACTGAATACTATACAATTGTTAATACAAAACTTGCATTATCTCTCATGTTTAAGAACACCAGAGGTCAACTCTTGTGCTATATACCCACAGCAAGAACTTTTGGGCACAATCATGCTCATGTCAATACCATCTTACTTGAGCTTGACGTGTGAAGCAGCCTGCAAGCGTTGTCTATTTGAGAGAAGCAAGTCAAGAACTACTGTATGCATCCCTCTGTATAACACTCACGCTTTCCCTTCACAGACCCTGTCATCGTTTCTTCATGTTTTTTGTTCTCACCCCCAAGAACTTTATTAAATAGCTGTGCACATCAAGAAATTATGCACATATTTAGCCAAAGCATAGTTTGACATTTTGAATTGGGAAAGTGCATGAATGCCATTTTGTAAAGGCGACATTGAAAGAATATACAGTTACCGTGCTACACAATTTTAGCAAACAATTGGTGGAAATAAACAAGCAATCCATCATATTTTTCACTATTTTTTAGGTGAATTGCTGTAATCTTTAAAGAAATGATAAACTGTAGGGTTATGGATGGTGATTTTCACTGCGCCACACAGATGACAAATGACAGAGCCATAAATAGAAGCCATGCTGCTCTCTTACAACAGAGTATACAACACCACATGATGGGGAATGACTACATTGAGATACAAACTCCAACCCACACCAACCTTCTCCTGTGACAATCAGGAATACATTGTGATGACTAAATCACAGTTTTATGACTACAAACATTTTTGGACCCACGATGTATCTCAAGCAACTGTACTATTGAGTACTATGTGATGATCTCTTCAGATTTTATGCATTTATTTTTGTAGAAGAAAAATGAAAATGCTTGCACTGGCTTACTTAAAGGAATTCTCCACCCAAAAGTTATATTTTTTTCTGTTACTTACCTCGGGAGGTTTGTAGAGATGGATGAGTTTTAATGTAGAATTGAGAGAAAGATGTTTATGCCATAATAGAAAGTAATAGCATCCAGTGTTGTACAACTCCAAATGATGTGAAAAACATCTACAAAAAATCCTCACATTACTTGTGTCACATAATTCATATGTGGAGTCATCCATTTGTATGCTCAAAATGTTCCAAACACAAGTATTTTTACTAAACATTGTTATAAGTCACTTGTAAACTAAAATGGAACACACTCAGACGCCCCCTCGCATGTGAACTGAAGACCCGCCTCCAGTCAACACATTTGCACGCATATCCTCAAATGGGACTCCGCAGAACTATTTAGCATCAGGCTCTGAAGCTGCAAGGGTGAACTAACCTTCTGCTTGTTGAAGTACCTTGGCATTGCACTTGTCTGAGGCACACTCACTTCCTGATAATATTTTTCTCGTATTTCACCAACTTTTAAACTTGAGTTGTACACGTCTCTCAGTGAACTTTGCACTTCTGATATCACGTGAAGTGAAATGCAGTGTTAGCCAATGAATAAGTAGATAATTGACTTGCGACCAATGAATATGGAATAAGTCTTGAATTCAAATGCTTGGGCACATCTTAGCATGTTGCATTTTAGTTCACGTGTGCATTACCCAGAAGTGACTTACAGTATTTAATAATGTTTTAGTAAAAACTGATGCATTTGGGAAGTTGCGAGCATATAGCTGGCTGAGTTACAAAGAATTAGTAACCTGAGATTTTTTTTTATGAATGCTTTAAAATTGCTTGCTGTTGTCCAACACTGGTCAACATGGACTTATAGGGTATAAGAAACTTTTTAAATCTTTTTCCTGCATTAAAACATAATACTTTTTTTCTCAGCCTACACAACAAATCACATTAGTTAAGTAATATGTCAAAAAAGAGTATCATTTTAGGGTAGAGTACTCCTTAAATTGAATCTGAAATTAAACAAGTACTATGACAAAATATGCACCTATTTTAGCCGGCACTTCAGTCTGGAGACACATTCCAATAAGGTCCATTTAATACAAAAACTTAGTTTGCCTGCAAGAGGCTGTGGGAGGGGATTGTGCAATTTTTTTCTTTTTGTTTTAATAATAACCATGACTACTAGTATTACTGTTAAGTGTTTGTATTCATCTTCAGACCTCACAATTAAATACAATGTTTCACTGACCAGATATATTGTACTGAACAATGTCATTTACCTAATATCACACGTGGCTACTCTTTTCAAAGTAATATAAATTAAAAAATGAATGTTAAAAATGACTACTACCTAACCCTCCACTTCTTTAGGAATGGCAACAAGCAGGCAAAGTCTTAAATGTCAAAATGAATCCTCATCACAGCAACATCCAACTGTACTCTAGAAAGCCAGAAGGCATATATGAAAATAAGATGTTCTGCAGCTTATCTTACAACTAAACTAGAAATGTGTTAACTGAAAGCAGCAGCACTCGATCTTCTGGCCAAAAGGACGTAAAGCAGGTGACAATCAAATATGTCAAAATCAAGAGAGCTGATGCCTAATCGTAAAACTTCAGCCTGAACTTTAAACAAACAGGAGGCAGCAGGGTCTTGAAGACACCGACACATGCCAAGAAAAGCCAGGCTTGTGGTGGCTAACATTGTTTTGCCTAAGGTTGTAGAAAAAGTACAAAGCATCTGCAAGCTCTTTGCTATTTCACAGAAAACAAACATAAATGGTTTTCTGTTTGAATCATCACACATTTCTTAGGTCTGACCTTGAAACCCACCTGTCAACAAAGCAGCAGTTTGTTGCTCCACTGTTTGATTAGAACTTATATGAATAGAACAATGATCACTATTATTAAAACAATGCACATCATGCTCTTCTTTGGTGATTGTGTTTTGAGGGAATAACCTGCCACTGGACAACAAACTAACTGCATACTTTCATTAGTACTTTATTACTTTCTCCACTCAAACCATTGAGAGAATAATTTGGTGTCAACAGAGGTTCACATTTTAAAAGAATAAATGTTACAGACAATATATTCCATGTTGCAAATATGGTTATATTAACAGGTTATATTTTGATTATTCAATATGTGGAAAGTGGTGAAAGGGTGAAGCCCCATTTTATGAAACCAGATCTGAATAAAATTAGCAAACAACTATGTATGAAGGAGAAATTAAATAAAACCCCCAAAAAATTAGTGTGAGTGAATACTTATTAAATTCTTGACTGCTGTTTTCTTTTTCCCCTCACAAAGTCAATTGCTACTGGACATACCTACTGTTTATCTGAGGGATGCCACCATTATGACACAGTCCTAATTTCCAGTGACTGTGGAAAGCAACATCTCAAAAAAAAAAAAAAAAAGTAAAGATGAAAATAATAACAACAATACATACCATTTAATATCTACATGATATTTAAGAATATGCTTGTAGTTTAAGAAGTAATAGAACTATTTGTGATAATAATAAAAAAAATTAAATAAGCGAGGCACACTGGCAAGCAGAGAGATTTTCTAAAGTTCAAAGACGAGCAAGTGAGGTTAACTGGTTATTTAGTGTTTGTTCATTAAATGTGGACAAGCATCCTGTCCAGGGCTGGTCTCTGGATAGTATCTGACATTGCTAGGAAAGGTCCCTGGCCCTCATATCACCCTGAATTACAGTCTTCAGATTAAGAAAGTTATGTTGTACATGGGAGTTGTAATTAAACTCGCTATGAAAATTATTATACTAAAATTTAAATTTCAGACACCATAGATTCATATTATTTACTACTTCAAAAGGTACTTTATACAAAAACATTTAAATTGTTTCAAAGAGCATTTCTGAGACTTTTTCACGCTGAAGAACATTAGGTTTTCCCTCATGAAAAAATAAGCCATTATACATTAACATTACAACTAACAGAAATGCATGTGATGCCTGTAACACCAAAAAAAGTTCACACTTTTTCCTAATGTATGGAAAACATGAAGGACACTTTTTTAGTTTATTTCTGACTTTTGTCTTTGAAAGAACAAATTCTAGAAGGTGGTATTGTGGTTAATGTTGCATCCTCATTAATTGACTGTCCTTGGTAAGAAATCCATTCCCGTTCATGGTTCGGGTGGAATTTGCACATTTTTCTCATGTTTAGATGGGGTTCCTCTGACAACCCCAAGGTATGCTTGTCACGTTGAGAGATGAATCTCAATTAGCCCTCTGTGTGTGTGTGTGTGTGTTGTGTATGCGTGTGCATGTCTGTGCTCTGTAGTGGACTAGGCTCCTACTCATGGCCATTACATGACTTATATCAAATGTTGCCGAGACTAGTTCTGGTCCCTATGACCCTAAACTAGATTAAGCAGGTTGAGTAGCATTAACTTATGTGATGGGCAGCTTCAGCCATTACCCGGCCAGGATGCCAGCTGGATGGAAGAACTGGGGGAGAAAGCATCTCCGAGGAACTACCTCTCTTGGGATGCTAGAGGGAAGCCCTCCTGGACATCTGTGACACCACAGATTCCCGCAGGGCACGCTGGGACTTGGTGTTTGGCACAACCCTGTTGGGTTCCATTGGGGCCACCAGGGTGAGCTGCAGAGTCCTACAATGGACTTCCACCACATCTGGGAGTGATTCCAGGTAATACTGATGAGCCACCTGGAGCACTCTCAGGAGTAGAATAAAAGGAGCCGCCTCACTCCATTCGAGGAGCCAGAATCAGGAGGAGGTGGACAAAGCTTGCTGGGAGAGGAGTGGAGGCGGGAAAAAGAGAAAAGGAAAAGACTGTGCTGTCATTGTGGATATGTATACTGCTGAGAACTGGCACCTCAAAAATAAACATGTGTGCCATGTGACAATTTGTGTCCTGCCTGTCTGTGTCGGAGTTAGGGTGGCTGTACATGCCCTAGTGGTCCACACTTACAATAAGCTGTTTACTATATGTAATGTTTCTTTCTTTCTCTGAGTTGTACATTGTGAGGTAATGCAAAACAAGTGACTAATTATTATTGCAAATGCTTAAAAATGGTTACATAGAAAATTAATAATTCCCATTGTCTCAAGACTATTCTCTTTTGACCAAAACAGAATCTACCAAAAGGTACATTCCCTCATTTCTTTCTTTCCCAATAACATATATAGAAGTTTAATGCTTTTTTCTGGCATGTGATAAAAAAAAAATAAATCCTTATTATGTACCACAGCCAATGTTTTGGATCACTTCTTAGAAAGAATCTGTTAATGTTCTTAATTCCATTTTTAGACTATTCTTTTTTTGCTTGCAATTTCCCTTTTTTCTTTGTTTCCTCTGTAGTTCCCATTAGACTGCCCATGTAGATATTTAACTCCAGTTTTTCCGGGCTTCCTGCCACTGTTCTATGGTTACCCTGTTTCTGCCTCTGCTCGATGTTTCAAAAATCAGGCCTTTTCATAAATTAAAAAGGCAAGAAAGAAAGAAAGACCATAAATCAAACAGTGACTAATAAGGCCAATAATGTCAAAATATTGCATCTCTAACTGGCCCTTTAACATCCTGTAAAACAAATACTTTTCCCTCATTTTATTAATAAACTTACATTTCAGAAAATGTAATATGATGCATACAATTCCCTCTCATTTGTAAAGACACTATTTTAGGTGGCCTGACTGAAAAAGTATGCAGTGGGCTCCACTTGGAAAGTGTGTATGGTTTCACTATGCACTTCTAATAGTGCGCCGACGACTACAAAGCCAGTCAATTTCCAAATCTATCTATACTACAGGTAGATGTTTCAAAAATAAGCCTACAAACTAGCCGTGTTTACTATAGGACTCTCAACATTCAAATCTAAATTTCAAAACTTTCCAAAACCTATTGTGTTACGCATTGTGCAACTTGGCTAAAATGTGTGAATATGTTCAAGACTGAGATTTTCACATCATTTACATGAATTACATTCTGTACAATGAGAAAAATGGTCTTTTCTTTTTAAATGTGGCCTGTTTTCAGAGCTCTAGTGTGGCTTGGCTCAACCTTCTCTTTTTTAAATAAAGAAGCCATCTAATGTGTGGTTCTCTAAACTCTAAGCTCGAAATGACAATGGAGTTTAATTAGAGACAAATTTCAGATGCACTATACACATAAGCTGACGTAATGAAAGAAAAAAAAAAGTGTACAATTTCGCCTTTCAAATGCACTGGGAGTTCTGTGTAGAAAAAAAAAAAAGAGGAAACATCAATCTTGATTGGTGAAGCATTACAGTTGTTAATCCGGTTAAATTATAGTATTTATAGCTCAAATACTGTGGGTGTTGCCAAACACTAAAACTTGTGTGTGTGTTTTTTTTATTTATTAACTAAATTGGGGTTATTTGGAATATACAAAGTATGTTTTTTTTACTGATGAAACAATTCAATATACTAAAGATCAATTTATAGTTATCATTATGACTTTACTCAAAGCAATTAAATATGCAAGTGATCATCAAGAAGGTATGATGTTAAATAACTGGGAGGAAACTTTTAAAGTAGAGAACTAGACGCTAAATGATATTTAGTAGTTAGACAAGGAATTTGATGAACACCAGCTAAACAGAAAAAAAACCTCCCACAGTCCAAAGACATGCAGGTTAGGTGCACTGGCGATTCAAAATTGTCCCTAGTGTGTGCTTGGTGTGTGGGTCTGTGTGTCTGTGCCCTGCGGTTGGCTGGCAGCCTGCCCGGGGTTTGTTTCCTGCTTTGCACCCTGTGTTGGCTGGGATTGGCTCCAGCAGACCTCCCGTGACCCTGTAGTTAGGATAAAGTGGGTTGGATAATGGCTGGATGGATGGATTGATGGTTGACAAGGTCAGTACAACAGAAGAGCAAAGAGAAGTGTAAAGTTGCAGAAGCAACTCCAAAGTGCTCTGTGAAGAGGGACATTTTAGGACACAGTAGTCAAATGTGCCAGAGAACTGCACTGTTCACATGTGTAATTCATACATTAGCCCACAAACTGGAAGCATCCACTGCGTCACCTCAAGTAAGTAAACAAATTAAATTTTTTACACTAGATAAGAAATGGATATCTGTAACTGTAATACATTCAAATTATATAATGCACCTAAATAAACAAGAATAAATAAAAATAAAAAGTCTGATCTGTGTGACATTTGTTTGCTATTTTGCATGTAAAATATCTTTATATTACACTTTTACACCGTTATAAAACAGTGCACTCCTTGAACAGTCCTATATGTCCAAAGGTATTATGTTTAAAATTCCACTTATAGAAATTTAGTACAAGTCTTAGCTATCCATAAAGTTCAACATGGGTCTAGAAATGATATTGGCAGCACTTTCAAGTTCACCATCCCTGATAAAATGATTTGCTGAAAGAGAAACCACAGTGAACACCAATGCCCTTATAACATTAATCTATTATAAGAGCAGGAAGCCAGTATATATGAGTAAACAGATTCTAAGCATTACAGATGTTATCCTCTTCAGAGGAGGGGCTTTGAAGCAGCTGCTAGGAATGGTTTACATGTCACTTTAATGACTAACATTGCGAGAAAATGTGGACAGACACCAACAATCACAAAAAACCCAGGGCATTACAACCATTTAATGTGCACATGTCTGACACATCTTAACACATTTAAAACTAAATCAACTGGCCTTGTTCTCCTATATAAATATATTTGGCTACAGCACCCACTAAAGCAATGATGAATAGAGAAGTAGCGGAGGATTTAGCAGTGCTGATGCTAACCTCCAAAGCCGAATCCTGCACTGAAGACTTCATAGGCAGATTTAGTGTTTGCTCCCAATATCTGCATGGGTATTTTTTTTCAACTGGATACTTCAGCTTTCCATACGTATTCCACAAATGTACACATCAAGCTAATTAGTAACTATGAGTTGGAACAGTATGAGTAAGTGTGCATGTGTCTGTGAATATGCCTTGTGATGGCATGACACTCCATTCAGGGCAAGCTCCTGCATTATGCTAGTGTTTAATGCTATTAACTGTAGCAATAACATTCTGTAATCGTAAAACAAAGTCAAATTGTCATGATTGCACATCATTTTTCCAATTTTTAAATGGAAAATTTCAGTTTAGGGTCATGCAAATTAAGACAAATATTAAGACCCAATTAAACCAAGATATTAAATGGAACAGTATTTTTTACTGTAAAGAGCACACTTTTATTCAAATTGATTCGGTGACCAGTAATCTTCTGAAATTCTGTTAGTGTTGTTAGGACTGCAGACACAGTATTTTGTGGATCTGATAAAGGTATCATAAAAATCATGCTGAAACCTCTACCGGAGAAGTGTAGTCAAAAGAATAACAGCCCCATTTAAAAATGGGAACTACTATGGAAGAAGAAATAATTGTGGACACAAAAGTAATATTAGTTTTAGAATGTAAACTGGTTTGTGTTTACACTAGAATTTGTATCTAATTTGTATTTCTTTGCACATCCAACACATTTTATAGGCTTGTAAAAAATCTCAACACTAAAAAGCTAGTATAGATCAGATATGCTAAGTTAAATACATTCCTCCTTTTCAAAGGTGGCCCGATTCTAATGTTGCCAGGGCGTAACATGAGTCCAAATACATTAACACACATTATCATTAGCAGCCTTACAGTGTATGTATGTGTGACATAAATCATCCAAATGTAAAAGTGGTGAACCTGCCTCAACTCTACAACTCTGCCTTCAACTATATGTATATATAAACCTAAAGCCTTAATAAATACCAAATTATCTATCTAGTGTTTAACATCCACAACTGGCAAGCCAAGAAATCCTATTTCCACAAATGACTTAAATTTTTGGCTTTTGACAGCTGCTGTTATGAATTAAACTTCATCATTCACTAATTTCATGAAAATAATGCTATTTTAAATTGTTAATATGTAAAAGGTAAATACAGTATGCTGGCAATTTTGCATATCAAAATTGCTAAAGTAAAACATATTCATGAAAGTTTTAACTTTCTGTCCACACATTTACTAAGGTCTTTAGCACAATATTCTACATGCACTGTATTACACACTTTATACCATATTAAAAAATGTGGCCAAGTGTAAACAAAGTGTAACAGATGACATCAGATACATCTAAAACTGTGTCTTAACACAAATTCATTGAATCCTATCTGGACAATGACTTCTTAGTGGAATCGAGTTATCCTCTACTGCTTGATTTGTTACAAGTCTTCAAAAGGAGTAAATACAAAAAATACAACATCCCCTAAATTTATAGTAAAACACTGAAATGCTTATCCAATTATGAACTGTCCTACAAAATGAGGGAAAGATGCAACACTTCTTCAGAAACATGAAAATGAAATATACTTGATTAGTTCTGAAGATTTGCATTACTGAAATAAATGACAGACAATTGTGATAAGTTACATATCATCACACTGGTCACTTAACTAAGTGAACATCTACAAAAACATGAATGAGCCTAAAGCAAGAGATGGGCCTTGTGGTGTAGTGACTTGATGCACTCTAAACCACAAAGATGCTGCAAATTTGGTTCCCACCAGAGGTCTAAAATACTCAAAGTACCATTGCACCAATAGTGGGGAAAATGTATACAACAACTATACTATAGCTCTGTATTTTTGTAGAGTACACTGGGATTCAAATCAGAAAATATCTTTGCGGCAGTTTTTGATTGCTGAGTAGAATCTGTGTTACATGCATAGTACCAAGATAATTATAACGGGCAATCTCTCTTCTATATAAAGCAAAATTTCAACAAGTTACATTTCTAGATCTTACAGTGAGGTTTAACATTTTAAATAAAGAATATTCAATTGTGAGATGCAACTTTGGAAACACAACATGAATGTATGTCATCAACACAGAGGACAGTGATAGTGTTGTAAATGTCAAAAGAACAGATCTGTTATTCATCCATAATGCATACAAGGTTGGTGTTAATCATATTGATCATATATTAAAACCAAAATGATGACAAGTAGGCGACAGACAGACAGGGATATGGCCGGACGTTCATCCCGGCCAATACCCCCATGCCGCCAGATGGAGTCCTCCCGGCAACATGGAGGTGCCCCGAATTCCAGCAGGGCATTATGGACATTGGAGTTTTCCTTCACAGCCCTGCTGGATACCATGGGGGCCACCAGAGGACGCTGCAGGGAGGCATAAAAATTTTTATTTGCACTATAACCCGGAAGTACGTCCTAGTCACAGGGACAGAAGAAATGACATACTTCCGGGATGAGGAAAAGGAGTTTTCACCTGACCCGGAAGTGTTAAGAATCACATGGACTGAGGGATCAGAAGCACTTCTGGGTCAAGGACTTAAAAGGATGATGGGAAACCCCAGCAGATTGAGCCGAGTTGGGAGGAAGGGTGACTGAGCTGCTGGGAGTGGAGGATTTGTGAATTGTGATTGATTATTGTTTATTATTGAGTATTGTGGAGTGGGGGGCTTTGTGCACTGTTATTATAATAAAGTCAATATTTGGACTTTTATCTGGTGTCTGGCGTCTAATCTGAGGGTACAAGGGAGTGACAGTGCCCCCTATCTGTCATGATAGATAGATAGATAGATAGATAGATAGATAGATAGATAGATAGATAGATAGATAGATAGATAATATTAATGTGAATGTTCTTTGTTATTTGACAACAAAAGGTTGCTGGACACAAAAAACTGCAGGTAAAAAAATGATAATGAGGGAGTAAAGCAGATGATCCAGGATCTGAATGAGATATTATAAAGTATGTCTTACTGGTTTGAGATGTATGCATTGTAATGAAAACCTGCAGTCAATAAAATCATTTTAAAACAGTGGTGACCTGATCTTAACTATCAAACTCATGTTGAAAGCAGCTAAGTGAACGAACAAACAAAATGAAAAAAACAAAGCAGAAATCATGCCACAAACATGGGTAATCTTGTTCGTGACACAAAAGGTGCAGAAAATGTATAAACTTATAGCAATTTTATAAATAACAGGTAATGTTCCAACACCATATACTATTCAAATTGACTTTGAAAAACAAAAAAATAACTGGTTTGTATCACTAATGGTACAGTCAGTGAGCAATGGCACACCAAACCAGATTTTCAAGATATTGTGTTTAAATTGTCATAAAAAAATAAAGTGCAAGTTTCTGAAGGAAGAAAAGTCAGTGGAAGTCCTAAAATGTCATCAGCATCTAAAAACAGTACTTAAATGTCACTCCCTTAATGGACAGACGGAAATTCAGTGAAGCGCTTGCCTGCTCGGCAAAATCATATGACACATCTAAACAAAAGCTTCAACAAAAGCTTAAAAAGCAATGGTTTTGTTGGGGATGCTTGCCTGTGCTTCAGCTAAGAGCCTATTATTGAGGAAAGGCATTTAGAAGAAGAGACTGCAGTACACAAT
Organism: Polypterus senegalus; assembly: GCF_016835505.1. Lineage (NCBI taxonomy): Eukaryota > Metazoa > Chordata > Cladistia > Polypteriformes > Polypteridae > Polypterus > Polypterus senegalus. The sequence goes on from NC_053159.1 coordinate 25,824,461, forward strand.
AGGCTATAAAGCACTGGGTGATGACCAGAGGCCTAAAGACTTAGGAAGCAAGAAGTAAAAATGTTTTTAGATTTTTGGTTCACAAAGACACCAGAAAGCCTAAACAAGAGTTCTCATGAAATGCCAGTCTTTAACTTTCGGTGGGGCATACTGGCAACTCGCTGATGGTTTGGGAGTAAATTCAGTCAATGGTGCAGCAGATCTCATGATTGAATCACGATTGCCGACAGAGATTTTTGTTCGCCATGCAGAACCTTCAAAAAAACGACCTAATGACAAACATCTGGATCCTTTCAGCATAATAATGGCCACAAACACATTGCAAACACTATTTAGACTTGCATAGAGTGAAAGTCTATAGATAGAATATTGGCAGTGTTAAACTGTCCAAAGCCATGAACTTAACATAATTCAAGCTATGGGACAGGGAAAAGGACTAAAAAGCAATGTGGACACCAGGGGGAGCTCCAAACACCTGACACACAAAAGCTCTGGACACAACTCTACCACAAACAAGAGTTTTTACTGTGGGAAATTCTTACGGGAAGTGTTTTTCACCCCACAGCATAAGTACATTTACACAAAGCACACAGCAATACTTTGCAACTCTCTCCGTCTTCTCTTTCTCTCTCTGTTACTGCCTCCTCCGCTCCTACCAGAAAGCTTCATCTTGTTGCTCCCCACGTTGCTCCTGGAGCAGTGGACGGCAGCTCCTTTCATATGAAACCCTGGAGTACTTCTGGTGTCCCATAATTGTGGCCCAATAGTGCTTCCAGGTTAGGATGAAGCCTGACAAGTTAAGGCTCACTAGTCCCCACAGCGCCCCCTGGCAGCACTCACAGAACTTAACAGGGCTGAGCTAAAGAACTCCAGTTCCCATATGGCCCTGTGGTAATCTGTGGCACTGCTGCAACCTGGGGGGCTGCCATCTAGTGATTTGGGGGAGACAATGCCTTCTGCACAATATTCTACCCACACCCCCAAACACATCAACCACCCCGTCCGTCCTTCTTATCTGAGGGTAACCTGGTCTAGAAAGGGTCCTGGCCATCCCTCAGGCGTACCTAAAAAGATTACTAAATGATACTATAGCGAATTGCTTCAGTTTTGCATTTTAATCAATGCCATACAAAACACTCAATTTTTTTTATAAACACAACACTTTCTTCTATCAATGTGTATTTGGGTTTTTTAATGTTATATCATGAGAAAATAAACACTTAACTCACAAATGACTATTTTTTAAAAATAATTCTCTCATCTGGCCTTAAGACACAGCATTGTATTATCAGAGAAAACAGAGCAAACGCAGTGTTGAAATTAGAGTCTGTATCAACAACATGGTAAAGGCGACATATTATCAGTAGAGAAATATAGACAACGTGAAATGGACCTAGTCAGGGTGAGTCAGCCTATGAATAACAATTTCCAATCTGCACAGAATTACTTTAGCTAGTAATTTAATACTAGTAGTTAAGGGGGGGAATAATGGAGAAATCGAAGTAAAGAGCCCTGTGAGCTCACAATGTTCAATGTGAGAGGCAATCCATTAAACAATGATCACGACAAATGCATTCTGACTGTGGCTTCTGTGAATGGCACTATATAAATTAAAAGGGTGATTGATGGATTCTGCTTTGTTTGGCGGACTAAGCATGCCAGCAGGAGAAAACGGCAGGAGTGTGAAAACTTCAGCAGCTAGTGGGATATCCTTAAATGTACTGTGGCTGTACTTTGTATACTACATCTTACAAAAGACAATCTACTTGCCCATTGCTCCACAGGATCTTAACTCCCGAGGCAGAGGATTCAGGAACAGGCAGTCTAACATTTGAGCTACAGTGAAGTGACAGAAACATTAGAAACACAATGGGTGATTTTTCATTCTCACTATTTAGTGTGTTCGCAAATATTTGTGCCAATTCCTATCCAGGTTTAAATTAGCTATAATAATTCTAGAGGAAAACAATAAAAAAAAATTTAAGCAATTATATAGGTTTGTTGAATTATGAATGCAAGAAAAAATAGAATTTGGACAAGAAAAGAAGAGCCAGGCACAGGACTAAAGAAACAGAACTGAGTAGCACAGCACTACAGACAAAAGAGCAAATGCAAGGTGGACTGCGCCACAGCACGTGTCTCTGCTCAAACATTGTGCATCAGCTTGCAGTGAGAATAACCTTCAGAAAGCTTTCTCTCACACATTAAAAACGATAGGGCCCAGAGGCAGCCTTATTAATTACCAGACAGAGACCCGGTGCTTATTCAAACATTAGGTTTTAGGGGACTATTAAGCTTGTAACACCACAAGCAGGCAACAAGATTAGATCAAAATCATTCAATAGATGGACTTATTCTCTTCACATGCCTGTCTGGTGCATTGGCTCCCTCTCTGCAGATTTTCTCCTGCATTATGCCACATAGCTCTCCCGGCAAAGCCACCAGTTCTTTGAGCAGCCGGACCCCGGACGCATTTTTAGCATACCATCTGCAGTCAGCTTTGATCAGCGAAATGGGGGAGGGTGAAACAGGCCTGCTGCCAACCACACAGGCCACTATGCAGACTGCAGATTTTTTTTTCCAGTAATCCAAATCTCCAAATATGCAGGAACTAGAAATAACTATTTTTAAATTCTACCTCCTAGTTGATCTTTAAAACAAAAAGCCTGCGCAACAGTGAAAAGTCCTTTTGCAGTGCTATAAGACAATCTCCTTTGGATTTTACAGAATACGTGATACTGTCAACATTACATCAGTTATAAAAAGAACAATTGAGCCAGTTGTTCTCCAGTCAGACTTAACAATTGTGCAAATGCATTCCCAGAGCTCCCCTCTAAGCTTTAAAGCCTCAAGCAGTGCACTCTGGGACACTTTTTTTCCATGCTGGAAGGAAGACTTGCACATCAGATGGTTCAGTCCAAATAATTTCCTTTGTTACAGCTTTGTAAAGTCTAGTCAGGATACAGAAGCAGCAGGCAGCACTAACACAAATATTGCCATTCCTTCTCTTTTCACCATGAAGTGGTAACAGCAGGTGCATCATCAAGTATCACAATGAAGTATACACCATAATGACATTGTGTCTTTGTGGTTTGCAGGTTTACACATCGCTCTAATATGTAAAAAAAATCCTGGAAGGGAGACGAGACGTGATCTTCTCGGAAGACAATTTGACGTCCCGCGAGAGACACTTCAATGTCACGCGAGACAAGGCAGTGAGAAAACATTTAAAACAAATTCATGGACATCTAACCTAGCAGTTGTTGGAATGTTTTTGGCAGACATGCTTCATGTGCTCCCAGCTCTTAAAACAACGACAAGCAACAAGCAGAAGACGCAGCTCACCAGCAGCAGCAAGCCAGCAGATGATCTACTAGATCGACCAGACTGCTACTCCTTAGCATGCGTAAAGCCAAACCCACCAGTGGCGTAGAGTAGTGGGGGCGGCACTTTAAGGGGGCGGCAAAGAATTACTGTATATTTTAGTCTTTTAAATTGAAATACCTAAATAAGGGAGCGGCAAAATTTTCCTCTGCCCCCGGCGGCTGACACCCACGCTACGCCACTGCCCCCTTCACAACACGAGCAGCAGAAACGCGAAATGGCAAAAGGACAGCTACTGCACAGGCTTTTAAATGATCGACGGGCAGTGTGACAGACAGAACACGCAACTCGCCAGCAGATGATCCAACCTCTTCTCCTTAGTGTGTGTTCAGCTAACCAAAACACAGGTTTTAAAGTAAAAGTGAAAATAATGCATATGTAAACAATTTCCATGAAAATATCAATTTCTTTAAATTGTAAAGTATATCCGGTAAACCAAACTCGGGGGTGGGCGAGCAAAGCGAGCAGGGGGCAGAGCCCCTTAGAATTGGTTAACAGAAATGCCATTATATCAAACACCCTCTAAATGGCAACATGGCTCACTAGGTTCAATGGACATTTGTTCTGAATTGAAATATGAATTAATCTTTTTGAAGGGTTGGCAAACTTTGACAGAACACATTTGGCAAAATAAAAAGATTAACCAAGGCCAAGTATATTGTTTATTGCAACAGAGCTCTTGCATACGTTTTTGTAAAATTATTCAGCATTACTGGAACATCCTGTGTGTTTCATTAAACCTGGCTACATGTGATATTTTGCATTTAAGACTTAATAGGTGGTTCACAGTACCAAACCATGTTAAGGACACAAATTCAGTGAGTACTTTAAACACAATAGTAATACATTTTTCCACAACACAATCAAAATGATTACATAAAAAATCACTACAATCACATTATCAATTTTCTTCAGTTAGATCAATAAAGATGGGCTAGGTGGTGCTGTTTATGAGCATTTCCTTCTAACTGATTATATTCAATATCCCTTTAGGTTTGTTCCTGCAATATATAAAATAATAACACTCTGCAAGCGATTTCCTAATGCCACTGTGAATTAAAACCCTTGGTCCCAAAGATAAAACCCTATAAGCACAATCCACAGTATTTTATCATTTACTTTATATGACTTCACCAAATAAAACCACTTAAGACCTAAATAAAGAGAAAAATGTCAAGCAACAGAGGGATTAGAAAAGAGCACGGCCTTTACTGAGTAAAGCACTAGACTAGAGAGCACAAGGTTCCTGCCCATTGACCAGATGATCCACATGTAAAGTATTTTCCCTATTGTGGTAGCACTGCCTAGTCAACAATTGAAACTTTTATTTTGTAACAGTATAAATTACCTTTAAGAGATAAACTATTTTCCATTTGTACAAGGTTGTTGAATTCAAATCCTGGCTCTATGCAGTCAAAAAGTATGTTAAATCAGGCCTGGAATGTACATTTTAAAATTACAGCACACAATTGTTAGGACTGGCCCTTCTCCATTGCCTGAACCACCCTGGTCAAGTGACCAGCTGTGCAGCAATGTTCAGCAAGCCACTGACATAACTGTCTTTGCTGTTAGGAAAAACATTGCTACAGAAGAAAAAAAAATACAGACTTACTGGTAGAATTGCCCTGCATCTGGATAATACATTTCGATTCCTTGCTGATCTCTCTGGAGTTGAACGGCCGAACCCGGACAGCCACCTTAACTGAGGCCCCAGACATCTTGCTGCCTTTTCAAAATGTGCTACACAATTCCAGTAAGGGAATGAACACGCCTAGAAGAAGAAAAAAAATATGGAGTAAAACAGAATTACTTGTAAAACATTTACATATATGACAGAATTAATGAAATAGCTCTTTAATGAGGTATTCTCACAAAGCAAAACAGAATAATATTAACAGAAGTTGCGCAAACTAAAATAAGGCAAAAGACATCTGCAAAAAGTCCAGAAAGGACACACGCATGACAAGCAGACCCTAGCACTTCCAGCCATCTAATAAAAAAAAAAAACACAATAAACATACTGTATGTACTCACAGACAGACACACATATATACACAATATGTCTTTTAGTTAAATTGTAAACCTTCTTGTCTGTCTGCAAAAAGATTCATTTTCCAATAAGCCATTATAACTGGAAATGCAAATAATTTTTAGGTAAGCTATACAAGTCCAATGCAATGAGCCAAGGCTATTAAAAATATATAACTTGCATTTCCAGTTAGTCCAGATCATTATCATTATATATCTAATTGCAATGACAGCATTTTCCAATTTGACTGCCACATTGACCCTGCTCCAGGATTAAGCTGATTTAGAAAATGGTATGGTATTGTGTGGGAGTGTGCATACATACTGTATATATACATACAGTATATATACACATATATACACACACACATTATATATATATATATATATATATATATATATATATATATATATATATATATAGGCATCATTATAGAAACATCACAAAAATATGCATAGAGGTACAGTGGTAAGAACTTCAGCATCAAAGTTCCAGGGAACCAGATTCAAAATTCCGGCTCTGTCACTGTCTGTGCTGATTTTATAAAACTGAGTAAATTAATGGAAAAAAAAAAGATCAAAATGCATAAAACATTTTTGACTCCAAGGATAAAAACTGAAGCAGACTGATGAACTAGCATCCTGTGTTCACTGTCAAATATATCCTAATCAGGATCACAGTGGCCATATGGCCAATCAGCTAATATGGTTTTTACAAGCAGGGCAACTGGGGCAAACCATTACAAGCTAGATGAGGAAAGAAAAATGAAGAAATTAATTAAATCTAAGTGTGTGTGCTACTTATGAAATAAGGTGGTCTACTCAACAATGGAGCAGCCACATCCACCCTGAAAGACAAAACTGACTTAAGATGAAAGATCTGCAAGAACAGATGTCTGTATCAAACAGTGCCAGGAGAACTAAAGTAGTGTTTTAAGACATCTGCCTAAGGCGTAAGTGAGGAGTTCAAACATAAGAGGCTTCACCATTTCTCTAGGCAGTTCTTAAAGGTGATTTCTCAGCTGCTTCTCCCTGCACTTGCCCTTTTGATGGATTACACAATCGGCATGTAATACTTTCCACACATTTGAGGACATTGTTCAGTTTTGTTTGAATTGCAATATTAGAAATTGATTTTTAAAAACAGTTTGCTGTTCAAGGCACAAAACAAAGAATGACTGATTTGAAATTTTGAAATGTATTCCAAAGCACTTTGATAACACAGAAAAAAATTCTGTCAGCGAATCTTTTTAATTGCCTTTTAAATTGTTTTTATATGCAGTTACTACATTACTAATGTAACACTAGCTATTGTTTTGCAAATTACTTGAACCCAGTGCTAACTATGAAAGAAACTACACTTTTCGAAAAAAAATTAAGGAAATACTTAAATCACACATCCGATATCGAACAAAATATTCAAGTGGAAAATCTTTACTGAGTAAATACTATGTAATTCATTGAGAACAACATGATGTTGCAACCGTCAGTGGAAACGAAAACCTCCAACCCATTGAGGGCTGATTCAACATCACACCGAAAACCAAAATCAAAAATTGAAATCCCAGGATGATCCAACTTGTGGGAATTTCATCACAGCAATTCATAATGTGACTCAATGGTCTCTATGGCCCCCACGTGCCTGTATGCAGTTCCAACAAAGTCTGATCATGTTCCTGAGGAGATGGTGAATGGTATCATGTGGGATCAGGACATCAGTGACCTCCTGTACAGTCTGTGGCGCTACTTGGCAGCGTCGGATGCACCAATACATATATAATGTCCCAGAGGTTCTCAATTGGATTCATGTCTGGGGAACGTGTCGAGGACATCAATGCCTTCGTCATCCAGGAACAGTCTACACACTTTGTCCACATGAAGCCAGGCATTGTCCTGACCCAGGAGGAACCCAGGCCCCTGTACCAGTGTAAGGTGACAATGGCTCTGAGGATTTCACCTTGGTATTTAACAGCAGTCAGGGTACCGTTGATTAGCAGATCTGTGCAACCCTCCAAGGATATGCCTCCCCAGACCATCACTAACCTACTGCCAAACCGGTCGTGCTGGATGATGTTGCAGGCTGCATAACATTTACCATGGCTTCTTCAGACTCTTTCAAATCTGTCACATGTGCTCAGTGTGAACTTGTGAGTACAGGTCCCACTAGAGGGTGTCGGGCCCTCATGCCACCCTTATGGAGTCTGTTTTGATAGTTTAGTCAGAAACATGCACACCAGTAGCCAGCTGTAGGTCATTTTGTAGGGCTCTAGCAGTGCTCCTCCTCACACAAAGGAGCAGATACCAGTTCTGCAGCTGACCTTTTCTAACTCTCCTCATGTAATGGCCCATCTCCCAGTGACCTCCTAGGGTTGAGGTGACTTTGCAGAGCCATGCTCTAGAAAAAAAACCCAAACAAAACACTTTTGAGAATATTTTAGTATCATTAAAACATTATAGTCCCTTTCACAAATATAAACCAAGAAAAATCCCAGGATAGCCATCCCCAAGAATCTACTGGGATCTGTTCATTTACACATATTAGGTCAAGCTGGCAACTTCAAAACTGTTTGTGTTTATACATAAATGTCTCATCCTAATTAAGCAGGAGGGCATCCTGAAAGGAAAAGCAAAAGTTCCGTAACCACCAATTTCAATTTTGCTTTTACAACCCTGAGAAAGTGAGCAATTTCATACATACAGCACCACATCTTTGACTGCTGCAAATAAACTTTCTCTTATTTCAAAATGCATTTAACTTCCAGAGACCTTTCAAAGATACAACATTTCAGAATAATATGACTCTCTTGAAAGCACCCAACTACACTTAACATTTATCATCAAGCAAGTCTTTAAGAATGATTCACTTGCAGTGGGACTTAAAGCAGAACACCGTGTAGGGAAAAATAAGGGTTAATTAACTATCAGTCTTACCTTCAACAATGCAAAAAAATAAAAATAAATAAATAAATAAAAATGGGCCCGAGTCAGCTTACAAAATGGAAATAGGACAATTGTCAGACTGGAGCAAGTGCAAAACTCTCTCTTAATGTGGAGAGGATGAAAGAGATGATTTTTGATTTCAGGGAAGTCCATGCTGTCCATAACCCAGAGTACATCGAAGGCTCTTTGAAGGAATTGGTAAAGAACACCAAATTCCTCAGTGTTCTCCTGGAGGCTGACCTTAGTTGTTCAATTAACACCACCTCCATAGCCAAGAAGGTGCAGTATGTCTATGACCCCTGGCACAATCCAGAGCATTCTGAACAGCTGCATCACTGTCTGGTTTGAAAACTGCAGTTGTCTTTGACCTCACAATCCTACAATGGATAGTGCCCCCAGCAGAAAAGATCGCTGGGACCTCTTTGTCCAAAATTAATATTATAAAGCGTTACACCCGCAAAATCTACAGCATTATAAAGGGCCGCTCCCACCATGTTTGTCCCACTACCATGTGGCAGAAGGCACTATAGCATCTAACCCAGTTATAATAGTTTCTTTATATGCAGAACAATTGTTACACTTGTTACTACTGTTGTTTTTTTTATTATTAGTTGTTTTTATCTATTGCTATCTACTTTAAATTATTAGTATTAGTGATCCTGGGGAATGTTATTTCATGCCACTGTATGCTGCAATATGGTGTATGGATGGTATGACCACTTGAGATGAAATGACTTAATTCAGTAAAGCTCCTACTTTATTTCGCTTACCTTTCTCTGTAGGAGGCGCTCTACAGCTGCCAGACTTATATCAAGGTAACTGAAGAACACTCATTTTAAGAAACAGAATGATACAATTTATTAATAAAAACAAGGATTCTAGAAACATGACAAATGTATACATATTGACACCGACGATAGGAAGTAAGACAGATGAGACAGCCAAACGTGTAACGCAGAAGAGGTTGTCTATTTACTGGACATTTATTTAGAGATCAAAATTATCTTGGCACAAATAGTTGTCCGACAGCAAGTCTAAGGATGGTATCCGATGTTGCATGGGGTTGTTACTGTTGTTGTTCTGGGTTCAAGTGGAGAATTCTTCTTAGGTTGGAGTGCACTCTCTTTCTCTTTGCAATGTGGTCCTTTGTTGAGACATGCTGTGATTTTCTCAGCTCACAGTTAAGCTTTCTGTTGTATCCTCTGCAACTTTTTAGAGAAAATCGTTACTCTTTCTGACACAAGATTTTATATGCTAAAGTTCCCTTCCTCAAGTAATGGCTACTTCTCAGTCTTCTCAGATGTGGCTCAGTCACAGGCATGGTGATGGGCTTGCCTGAGTGGATCTCAGCTTTCATGTCCACAAAAATAAGAGATTGTCCATTTTCTACTCCCCAAACAGAGAGTGGCCATCAGCTTTCAAACAGAGGAGTGCGCAGCTAGTTTCTGAAGGAATATGTAACCTCCGGTGATTGGATTAAAGTCACTTACAGTTACAGCATCAGTGCCACTCACAGGAGAGTTATTTTGTCCTTCACAGATGTCGCTTGTTGAAATATAGCTCTGTCGGGTGTTCAGTTGGAGCATACTGGTCTCAAGGGGACTCTGCAAAGATGTCAGATTTGCACCTTTATCATCAGATGAAGCACAGTACAGCCACTTAATAGGTGAACCTGGATTTACAAGAGAGAGGAGGTTGGGAGCATGTGCTGATGACAAACCACCTGGACTGGGACCCGAGCGCAGCGGGTGACACCTCAGCACCACACTGGAACAGTGTGAGGTTTTTTGTTTTTTTCTTTTTTTAAAAATGGTGGCTGGGGTGCCAATCCTCCCACCAACCGCCAGGTTTTCCCAGGGCTGGATGCAGGTTAACGTCATACCCAGGACAAAGCAATTGCAGGTTAAGGGCCTTGATCAAGGGCCCAACAGGGTAGGGTCCCTTCTGGCGTTTACGGTATTCAAACCAGCAACCTTCCAATTGCTGGTGCAGGTCCCTATCCTCAGAGCCACCACTCTGCCTAGGCAGAGTGCTGGATTTACACATCCCTGTTAAATCTGCTGTCTTTAACAGGCATTGTGTGCCACTAAAAACCCACCAGAATGGGCAATGCCTACTTTGTCCTACAACCGTGATGACTGAGGCGATTACTATGGCAGTTAACTCACTTTGTTCAGACATATGCCACCCAAAGCAATTTGTGCATTTTAACCGGGCAGTCTCCCAGGGTGACTTACTTTGGGTTCTTAGCCTGGCCTTGTTCAATCATGCCCTCAGCCTGGAAATTTACTGATAAATGTCTAAGAGAAGGAGGTTACTTGTCAAAAACTGAAGGATATTCTAAGCAATTCACTCCAAAAAATACTGGTTTTGGGGCAGTGCTGTGTTATTTTGCACAGATGCAATATAAAATACCAATCGTCTTCAGAAAATACTTTTTAGTGTTCTTAATGGAGTTGTCATCTGCTAGAAATCCCTTGGGGTCACACCTGTGTCCATTCCACATTCTTCCGTGGATATGTTAGCTATAAACCAGAGATCTTCAACTCAGTAAGCTAAAGCTCATCCATTTGCACTAAGAGGAGAATTCCTTTTTGTCTTCTACTGCAACTGAGTGTTAATGGTATTACATAAAATGGCAGACTCACTCTATCTCAGCTTCACGAACTAAACCAACCACCCAAAACAGGTGAGCACAGCATCTTCACCAGGTTCAACATCATCTGGGGAAGGCCATAGTTTTGCTCATGACCATCTTCAAACAGCAGGCAGCATTAGTACCACCATGACCTGTGCATGAGCTGCAACTCCTACCATGCTGAGAATCACATATTGGTAAATGAGCTAAAAAAGAAAGGAGGGCATTCACCGAAAAAGAACAGCTCAGAGGTGGAAACCTGTTGAGTGCTAGAACACTTGGGAGAGACTGTTTTTAGGCTGTCAGGTCCATTTGCCTCCATAGGTAGAGGTGTTGATCCAACGAGACCAGCTGGAAAGAGATAGCACCTGCTGCACTGCATAGTCAAGAAGACGCTTTGGGCAATTTGTGCGGTACACAAAATCTTACATGGAGCGATCATCTTTAGCACACCTGCTCAGAGAAATGGCTATTGGCAGGTATGGATGGCTGAAAACAGCAAGCAAAAAAACTGCAGTCGCCATCCCTGAAGGTTTGTTTTATTTTTGGGTCATTCCATTTAGCCAACATTTAATGGAGCATGTCCTGAGGGGATTGGTCGGCAAGTTGTGCTTCATGTATATGGGTAATAATATTGTTTTCTCCTTGAACCTACAGCAATACCTCCAATACATGAATGTTATCTTCCATAGGATTAAACAGATTCAGCTAACACTGAATATAGAAAAGTGTAATGTTGCGCAACCCCATTTTTATGCCTCTATTTTTTTTACAGTACTGAATTCACTAATTCTACTCTACAGTACTCTTATGTCACCAAACCACAAACAAAATCTGTCCATGCTAATAAACCCAGACGTTATCCTCAAGACCCAGGCTTTGTACCCTGATGTCACTCTAGGACACTGCATTAGGAGAAGGATGTGCTTATCTTTAGTCGTTACATCTCTCTTTCCTAACCCAACTGCTACTAGACATCTCTGTACTGGTGGCTTCTGGATAATGCTTTGCTACCATACTTATGAGGAAGGTGCTATATAAATTACTAAGTGCTTTTGGAAATGAAGTCTGTGAAATTAGCGCAGGAAAGGGTTTTGTAGAACATATACTGCTTTTAAAAAACATTTATCATTCTTTTTTTAATCTTTATGCTTTTCCTGCTCATTTAAAAGCTCTCTTTCCATTTCATTATTGAAATTTCCCTCTTGATTTTGCATTTCCTTATTTACTTGAAGAAGAAATTGCAAATTTTATAAGAGTGACAGGTCCTGTGTCTCACTGCTTTAATAAAAGAAAGACCTGGAGCTCCTGTCAACCAGATGAACTACCTATAGGTTCTGCCTGCATTAACACCAACTCCTTATTATTATAATGCAGTATCGCAGGCCTGCCCTTATTCTTCCCTTCCCAGACTACAGTTAAACTGAAAAACATGGCAGTAATAACTGAAAACAGGAAGTATGACTGCACAGCTCCACCTCTTAAATTGCTGCTCTGACAGCCAACATAAAAATCTTCCTTATGGTATATTAAGTAATAAATGATTTCAATTTATTATTTTTCAATACTGGATTTGATCCGGAGTTCAAACCCGGATTTCTCACAAGCTATTTTGTACATTGTCCTTGTGTCTGCCTGACTGTTCTTCAGATACAACAATTGTATCCTACAACCCAAAGAAGCCGTTTTTATGTTAACCAGGGTATCAGAACCGGCTCGGCATGAGTCAATGTTGACGCATGTGCAATGGACTCTGACACAGCTAGTTTCTGCTTTACACCTGATTCTGCTGGGATGGCTCCTTATGAATAAGCAAATTTGGGAAATGAAGGTACAGGTACAGCCCAAGACACTAGAGTTCAACTTACAAGTGTTGACATTTACAAGAAGTTTCACTTAATTGCCTTTTTTGAGTTATGAGGCATATCAATAAACAATAATAATAATTATTATTATTATTCTTTGTTTATATAGCACTTTTCTCACTTCTTCACACTAATTAGAATCAAGGTGGCATTTTCACACAGCGTTACTCTGTTTTAGGTGCCATGGGGCATATATCTGGAGCACAGCATACTGTTCTTATCTGGGCACTGATGCCGCACAGTGTTATTCTACAGTAGTTTGGGCAATGTACTGAATGAGGACAATCCAGAGATGGCTTTTAAACCCTTTTTTTTTTTTTTATCTTTTCCATCACCTTTTCATTCACCACTGCAATCAACAATCAGTCCACAGTAAAGATGACACCACCTCCCTCCTGTCTTCTCTTCATTCTCAGTGTGTTCAATGAAAGTGATATTGATGACTTTGTTTTGTCCTTACTCTACAGTTACTGTTTTGTTTAATCCTTTAGATTAAAGGAGAACTGTGCTCATAAATAATAATTTTATAAAAATGAACGTAAATGATTGCTAAAAAACACACTTGTAAAACCAGTCAGAAAAAAATGTATTAGTGAACCACTAATGAAGGGGAAAACTTTACAGTGTGTTTTGGTAATTGCTTCCAACTACTTAAGTGATTGCATTCATTTTCATGGAAGTTGGTGTTATTTCAGGAAAAATGGGAGCCTCTTTTCAGACTCTGGAATGCACATATTTTTCCCCTATTGAAATTATTGGTGATAATTATAAACATTTGCTTTACAGCGTTTTTTACAGGAAAGCCTTAGGATTCTAAAGATGGTAATGTACAAGTTTTATCTTCCAAACCTAGTGACCTGAAAAACACGCCACTCTGTGATTTTGAACATTTTAACATAACTCACATTATCTTTTCAGGCACTTTTGATGGACAATAAAATATTCTGTGACATCTCTTTTCACCTCTGAATATTTGTGTCTTGTTATTTAATTATTTTTCTTTACCTTTATTTCACACATCCCTCTTTAACTCTTGCAATGCCATACTCAGTATTAATAGAAATTAAGACAAGCATTTCACATTTTTAAAGTGATTCCGGTCACCACTGCACACAAAGTAGTTGCACTTTGTACAGAAATGAGCAAGTGAGAGCACTTAAGACGAGGACACTTCACACCCAGACAGGTTAATGAACGGGATATATACAATCTTAAAATGAAAGGACTTTTGTTCACACTAACTCATGTATTCAAAATAATGAATTGCTTCAAATACTAAACTCGCATTCGAGGATAAAGGAGGAAACAAAACAGAAGTGAAAATGGGAAATGCGCCTTTTACTGACAATACCCTGTAACCTTCCAGTCATGTATATAATAGTGTCATTCATGGATAAACGGTTTTGTTTATTTTCTATACTTCTCCATGTACTCTGCTATTTTTAATGTATATTTCCTTTTATAAAATCCAGCTGTCTCACTATTCCCAAACACTTATCTATCACTCTTGCTAACTTTAATCTCTGTCCATTTTTTCATACGCCTCTCAATATTTTCATAATTTTTCATATAGGACACAACCACCTTTTTCCCTTTGCATTGCCATCATTTATAACATACTAGCCAACCCGCGGCGTACCATACGCCGCATAATCAGGCCGGTTTTTTAATGATTTTTAAGCACAGGAAGAAAATTAACATTTGAAAAATCGGTAATGTAATAAATCAGCAAGAAAAGCAACATTGTAACAATGCAAGGAACGAACCAACACACAATCGTCCGTGACTGAAAACCGGTGGACCGCCATCGCGCCCTGCCTGCTCATGTGCCCACCTCCAACTCGTCCCTTGAGTCGTTGTCGTCTTTGCACAGTCCACATGCACCTGTGACTCACGTAGACTTTTCATTGCTCTGTGCGGTTTTGGCTGCTTTTCTATATATAATCCACCAAGACACCCGACCACGATAGTAGCGCGAATTGCTGTATGTAGCGTGTAAAACAGTTTGCTATGGTGCACGCGGTCGTGCATCGTAACCGAAAACTCGTTTTTTAAAGACTGCTTACTTCATTGTGTTTTAACCTCAGTTGTAAAGGATTGTTTTAAGGATCCCATGGGATACCCCTCGCAAACCGTTTTACATGCTGCATATGGCGATTCACCTCGCGAAACATGCCTCTATGAACAGTCAACGTGGCTCGGAGGTGCATGTGGCCTCTACGACAGACAAATATAAATGACGCTGTTTTTTCTGTGTTTTCGCGTCCGAGTTGGTGGGCGTGGCTCTGCGAGTTGTCGTATCCAATGGTCTTGGAGTTGGTGGACGTGGCTCCTTCCTGCGTGCGCCATAGGTGTCTTGCTTGTCGGCGGCTTAGTGAATCCACGCCCCTTCCTGTGTGCTTTCCATGGGTGTCTTGCCTTAGTGAATTATACATATAGAAGTTTAAACAAAGAGGCTCAGAACATCTGCATCTTTTATTATTTAATGAAACTCAACTCCATCCCAGCAGCACTAGCTCCAAGTGGGGAAGAACACTAAATTAAACTCCCATCCATAACAGAATGCTGTTGGCAAATCAGTATAACTAAATCAGTTTCATGGGGGGGCACAATGGCTACGGGTTTTTCTCCAAGAAGCTTATTTCTAATGTTAATAAAGCATGTTATTTAACAACACTGCGTGGTAGTGTTCTGTTTTTTCCACATTACAAATTTCTGATATTGTACATTTTCTTCTCTAAGAAAATGATCAAAATGTTTAGTGGTCCAAAGCAGACCAGTAGTTTAACTGCTCGCTTTTCCTCTTTTATTTCTTTCCAAATATTTTACAGGCACAAATGCTTTCAATACTCACACAGATGGTAATGCTAATGGCATGATAATTACATACTTGTCCATTCCATTATTACTGGCATCATATTGATAACAGCTGGTTAAGGAAAAGTTTAGGTCACAGAGTAGGTATCATGGGTTGTGGATTCTACAAAGGGCTAAACTTAAAACCAAAAAACTGTATTAGAAGCAGTAAATACCATCTAATTATGAAACTGCCTAAAATGAAAACCTGAAAACACTGTGGAGCCCCCGGACCCAAATCTGACACCCCAGCTGTAAATGAATTGGACTCCCTCATTTCTGTGAATGCACATCTTAGCTTTGTAATAAACACGAGCAGATTTGGCCGCTAAAAAGTTTTTAGTTTTGTAATTCTGAGTCAGACCAAATCATTTAAAAGTATTTTTAATAAACAGCCAACGATGGAAATGATAAATAATTACTGCCTGTCATGAACACTATTAAAAGTAACCAATCTTTTAGCAAATATGAGATCTAACCTATTTACGGATTGAGATGTGTAGATACAGTTTGTTATCTCACTATAATAAAAAAAATCGGTATGGAATGATCCATTCAGTACTGCCTTTCACTTTAGTGATACTGCAGGAAGTCACTCAAAGAAGGATTTTACAATCCAATACAATCTATTGTACTCTAATAATATTAAAAAAAATCAAGTGCATATTTATTATGTACAAAAATAAATGTAGAATAAACAGAAGGAAACTGAATCAAGTGAATTAATTCAATAATATTTAATCTGAAGCTAAACATGTTGGACCAGCTGAAGTAAATAGGCTGCCTGGATAGGCAGATTGCTACAGGGTGACTTAATGCCCTGGTCCATGTCGGCCTTTACAGATCTAGACATGTGTGTTTGTTCATTCATTTCCTTCTGCTCATCATCCCGCATGTCCTCTGGCAGAGCAAATAAGCCATCAGCTATCTTCACTTTCTTCAAGTACATAGGGGGTGTGTGTGTGTGTGTGTGTGTGTGTGTTCATATATACTGGGGTGGTAAGGGCCGATCCTGGAGAGCTGCAGTGCCTGAAGCTTTTTGTTCCAATCCAGTTGCTTAATTAGAACCCAATCTTTAGCATAAACAGATCTTATTTAATTTCATAGCTTCTTAGTGTTTCAACTCTACCGTGTCAGCTCATTCTTAAATCAGAGATTTATTTTCCCTTTCTAAAGACACATGTATCATCCAAGTGATTTTTAAGCCTAAAACGGATGAGTAATTTTCATTTCTTCATTTTTCAGTTTACTTCCGAGTACTTAATTAAACCAAATAGTGAATGATGAATACACAAGGGTGGTAATGGAGACAAGCTAGATGGAGAACTGCTGGATCATTTGTAATGTACATCTTATTGCTAATAAGGAGCACTTAAAACAATGAATACAGCTGTTTAAGACTAAAATAAGAAAGGTTTCAAAATCTTAACAAGCGAGACAACTATTTTCAGCCAATGATAAGCTGAGATGATACCAGTAAAAACAACACAGAATGCAAATGGGCAGCTATTTCATTATTGGCCATTTGTGGGTTTTTTTTTAGTAAATAATAACTTAACTAAACAGAACATCAAAAGAAAAAAAGAAAATTTATTCTTATCAATCTAACACTTGTGAATTCTTGTTTTATTCTGTAAATGTTTAGCATATTCAGTTTGTAATCACTGGATTAAATACGCCACCCAAAAATAGTATTTTTGAGTATGTGTCATACTCCATGTACTTTGGAGTCATGGACAAATAAACTTTTTAATTTAAAGTTTTCCTGCAGAACAAAGAGAAATAAAGTTTATAATATAACAGAACTTAATGTTGATCAGCACTGTACAACAGCAAAAAAAAAATGTCCATGGAAGAATGGAAAAAAAAAAATTTCACTTCATTTGTGTCATATAATCCAAAGGTCTGCTATCCAGTCGCTTGTTCAGAATGTACAAAATGAATGCTTTTGTTTGCTAAAATTTAAAATCCTTCTGAATTTAATTGGTGTGTACATAAACAGTAAAAACAAAGACTCGTGGGAAGGACTTTTTGACTGGAAGACAGGACTCTTTACCAATGAATAACAAGGAGGGACAGGCCTTCATGTCAAAAAGCCACTGCTATAAGTCTCTGAGTTTACTGCTTGTTTATGTGCTGATAACTCCAAATATATATATTTAACAATATTTGAGCAAAAACATTTGTTTTGCATGTTTTGAACAAGCCACTGGGAAACAGACGTGTGGAAAATGTGACATGAGTAACATAAGATTTATATTTTTTTTCTTTCTTCCATGGATGTCTGTTACAATGTTTGCCATCATACAGCACTGGCCACCATTGAGTTCTGTCATAAACTTCTTTGTCTCCATTCTGCATGAAAGCATGAGATTAAACATTTTTCCAGGCCATCAAAACCAATTACATGGGTTAAGACACATATAAAATGATTCATAACATAGAATATATATATAGTAACATTGAAATAATTCACTCTGTACCAATATCTTAATAATGAGTCATTTTGAATGCGGGTGACTTCAGACAACGAATCAAATGTCTACAAGGCATTTTCCATTTGTGGACACTACAAGCTGGACCCGCTCTATCCAAATATTAATGAATGTAAATACTTAATGAATTTGAATGTGGTACAGTCTGAGCAGATCTGACCTCATCTTACTGCTACTTACAAACTTGTTATTGACAGCAGCAGTTCCCCGTTATCCGAGCCAGAGGTTTTTTTATGTGTTTTTGTGGTGGTGGTGGAAGGTGTTGTTTGTTTTTATTAATTTATTTGGAATCTCTAATTTTATTTCTCCTTATGGACAAATAAAGTGTAATTGAAAAGAATAAAAAATACCATTTTGGATAGAGTATCCCTTTGACATAAAACAAACTGGAAAGTACTCACTTGCTTAGTTAAGGTCAGAGTCCAATTACAGGCAGAAGCTGGCAGAGATGAAAATCTGCAGCCATAAGGGTCCCCCAGAACTGAACTTGAGGGCCAATGCTTAAGACAAAGCCATGATTTGGTTTTATAATTGTATGAATCACTAAGCAATGATTAGAATTTGGGAAAAAAAGCTCTGTTCACAGGCTTAGTTTTGCAGTTAGTTGTGCTGCAGCTCTCCTCCCTGAACATAAATCTAAAAATAATCCTTTATCCTCTTAACATGCTTGCTGTGGTCTTCTCCTGACTCAGCTTAATACCATCTTATGTGTGTACAATCTGTCCCTAACACCCCCTTTTCATTATTCTCTGTTGACATTCTGAGTGTCACTGCACTCCGCCTCCCTATGCGCAGGCCTCGGGCTCCCCTGTCACATATTATGACACCATACATCTCCTTCACTAAAACCAGCAAGATGGAAAACTGACGAGTAACATAAGAGGAGCCAACGTCAAACAACATCCTGTGTGATAGGGGTTAAGACAGCGGTGATGATCCTAGCAATTGATGAAAGCCCGGAGGCGGCCTGCCGTTTTCTGCAGCATCCCAAACGTGAAACAATGCCGCATACTGGAGTGATGCAAGCAAAATCACTCGGGCAGTCATCGGAGCAGGCAACCACGTGACCCTCAGCCGGTTCAGGTAGCGCACCTGCAAAACAGCGAGCGGCCGCGCTGTTTACTACACTGCGGAGGCTGCCATGGGTGCTCCGTTCGCAACAGCCGCTTGGTTTTTTATTTTAATTAGTTGTTTATCCTTTTTTCTCTCCTCAAATCTGCAGGGTGTGGCGTAATCGCACCGTGAATACTGAAAAAAAAATCTCTGAAAGGTTGGGGTTTCAAATCCATCCCGACAATTTTTGTCGAGTGGTGGGTGAGTCGGGAGAACCCGATTTTCGGTATTTTCTCTCTCTCTCTCTTTTTGTATTTCCGTATTATCCGAATAGAAATATCGTAATAATTCGCCATTATGGCATGTTCGGAATTTCTATGGTTATTTTTAAATCCCTGTATAACTAAAATAGATGGCAGGCACCGTTTACTGCAAGGATAAGACAAATGAATTTTTTACTTATTAAAAATTTAACGATGAGATTCCAGGTTCCTTTTCTCTAAGACGTCTTTCCATTTATTCCGCAGAGAGATCACTGTGGATTTTTTTTCTCGTGACGTACAGGAAGTCTCCAAATTCAGTATTTCGCCCAAACGTCACTCGCTATTTTTGTACTAGTTTTAGATTTACATTTCTAAAGGATTCTCCGTTAGTGGATATTACGCTTTAATTATGCCAGCCTTTCTCGTGCCAATTTCATATTGCTTTCTATTCTTCATGTTTAGATATAAATGCCCGGATGTCCAAGCCGGCATTCGCAGATATTTTTCATTGGATTTTGTTTTAGATAAATATTCTTTTAACAGCTTTTTCAGGCCAAATATCTCCCCACCCGCCTTGCGGTACAGACAGTCAATAGACTCCAATTAAACTTTCAGATTTTGTTTATATTTCTAAATATTTAATGCTAACTACCAAAACTTATTTTTTGTAGTCTTGGAATCGATACACGCATAAAACGTTTCCCCACAGTTATCTGTATGTAATTTATTTAACCAGCATCTAAACGGTAAATCGATTTCCAGCCGCTTGTTTTTGATGCCAGTGCAGCGTTAATGTTACACGGAAGGACGCCTAGTGGAACTTTCACGTTCTTCTCTTGTTTGTATGATTTTGCTCACCCCCTTACATTCCTTGTAGGTGTGTCTGCCTGAGTGGGCCTTGCAGTGGCCTGATAACTTTCAGTGTTTGATCCTACCTTGCGTTCGATGCTGCCAGGATAGGTTCTGCACCTTCAAGCCCCCCCGCACATACATGGTTCATTAATGGCACTTTACCGGGTTACTTCTTTGTAGAACAACTTGCTTTAAAAATAACCATTTAATTCTGGGAAGGGGTCACTGCATATGATGTTGGTATTTTGGGCTTTGAAAAGGTTCTCAGTATGTGGACAAAACAGAAATCTTTAATGCATATTGGGATGCCTTGCAGGATATTAGCTGATCAAGAAAACCCAAACTTTGCCTGAGCTTTTGCATATAGCCAGAGTTCTTTTAAAATCAGGGACCATTTGGTATTTCACAAATCTGTTATCTATTCATGACTATTTATAGGCCATGTAATGGATCTAAATAAATAACAGTTCTCTTTGGAACCTCACCTGGATCGTTCCCCTATGCCACCTCCTCCAATAGCAACTTTGGCACCTTCGTTTTTTAAGAGTTTATAAGATTGTTATACATTCTGGAGGACTGCCTGCATGTTTAATAAGCGGGTGCTTACTACAGCATAGTCTAACATTACATGAAACAATAGTTTATCAAAAGTGGGCACTCATCTGCAACATGACAGTCTGACCATAAAGTACCTAGAGAATAGGATAGATAAACTTTCTTTGCCCCAAAGGGAAATTAAAGAAGTTACCCCAGTCCACAAGTGAACACTACTGCCTGCACCACACTGCTTCCTAAGATCCCACATTAAAGGGCCTGGAATGACTTGTTCGCACAGCTCTTCTTTATGTATCAGGTTGTATCCACGAATACATTAATATCATACCAAAACACACAGGATGAACCAGTAATTTTATATAGCGCCTTTCATTGTGATCGCCAGATGAAAATAATTTGACAAAAAATCCATCACCATACAAATGAAAATCAACTGAGAGGGAGGAGGAGTAAATGCAATGAAACTGCTGGGTAAGCTGTTATTGCGTTTGGCGATGACTTATCTAGAACATGTCCCGGAGCCTTTCGTTTTCGTATTAGGATGGGACAGTGCGCAGATGTTCCACACAAGCCAGGAATGGGAAAATGTCCTCAGACACCCTGCTCGTTAATTATGGAGAGGAAGCTTGTTGCTTTTCTTACCCACATGAACGTAATCGGCGGGTGATGTTTAGCGTGTTACATAAATGATTAGACAACACAATACGTACCGTCCGATCAATTAATCGTACTGGTTTTTTTAATGCTGTCCCATATATTTCATTGTAATCGGCGCTCCCACCGCCTAACGGATTTTTTTTTTTTTTTTGTAATTGACGTAGTCTGGAATGCCGCATGCACTTCCCGCACATTTTAGTTTTGGTGCCTTGCAGATTTTTTTCTTTTAAAGGATGCGTGCACTGATTTTAAATTGCACCTCCTACAGAGTCCGTTTCGTGTCTTCACTCCTTCTTTCAGCAGCTCCACACCCCAACAACGGCGGCACAAACACAATGATATCCACACCAGAGCATCTCACCAGCACCGACAGCTCACTTACCTGGCCGCTGCTCCAAAAGAGTCACTGCCCGCAGCTTTGGCCACACACACAAGGAGACACTGCAATCCTTCCGCTGTCACAACACTCCATTATTGTAAAGCTCCATTTCGCTACTTATCACCCCTTGTTTAGAGTGGCAGCTCGAGAAGATCTTAAAAGGGTAAATTAGCACAAGCACGAAGTCACGCAGCGGCGTAGAAGAAGAAAACAGCCAGTCCAAACAGCGATTCCCCCGGCTTCGATTAGACTGAAAGCCTCCCAGCCAGTCTGTTGGCAGCCAATTACGTCATCATCCTCCGGTACCGCCTTGATTGCGCGACGAACAAACGAATTAGGAAAAAAGAGTGCTTAAGATTGATGTCAATCGAAGCGAATCAAAAAGCCACAAAGCTAGGGCGCAAGGCGGGGCCTACAGGGTATGAGCGGGAACGAACAGGGTGTTTTGGGTGGAGGAGGGCGGGCTTTAGTTATGACACAACACTGCAGGATTTCGCTCTCTCTCTGGGCAGAGCGCCACGCAGTGCGTGTATGGAACGAATCTGGGCCAAGGTAACAGAGGATTAATGTACCGGCGAGAAGCGCTGCAGTGTGCCACCGTCCATAACCTCAGTGGCGCAACAAACGACGCGGCGACAATGGATAGTCACGCCAACTCATGCAATACGTGTTTGGCGTAACCCACGTCACAAATGCCTCATTTATATTGTCGAAGATTTACAAGCACGATGTTCCATGGGACAGGCTTTCAAAGTGAACAGAATTCCAGTCCACTGAAGGGTACCAACCCTGTATCTCACAATTATTTGTCCTTGTCACGTTATTGCACTGTTTACGTGTTCAACTTGCGCCAATTCAGCCGTCTCCGCATTAGATGAGCGACGCAAAGGCCATTTGTGACACACTCCCACGACCCCAACAACTGAGCCTATCGCAATTTGTGCTTCGTTTAAACATTTTAACGCAAAATAATTGGAGGAATTTGGTGGCTCTGTAATCGCATATCTCTTGAATCGCATTTCGATTCCTGTCTGGGATGCCAGGTATTGGTGTTGGCACGTTCATCTCGTGTTCATGTTTTCCCCAGCAGTTCAAATACAAGCAGTGCGTGTGACCGTCGGGATCCGAATCGACATAGAGCATGAATGAATGTGGGAGTTCATTAATATGCCAGCAGCCAAACCAGACTCTTGCTCTCTATTATTTTTACCAATTTTTATTCACTGCAAAGTGTGTATTTAATGTGCAGTCAGGCATTACTCGAGGACAAATTTTTTTCCTTTCAATTTAAAGAACAAAACAAATGAACAAAACCTAATAAAAAAGCAAACACAATAGTATATTCTGAGGATAATTCATGAAACTCAACATTCAACTCCCAGCTGACTCAGAAAACGTTGCTACAAGCGAGCCTCGTCTAGCAATGGCTCAGCTGCAATTACATTTTTGAATTCTTGTAAAAGTCTGAAAAAAATAAGAGCAGGTCATCATAATTAAAATTAGATTTTCTTCTAATTTGAGATAACACAGAGCATCACTTTCCCACTAAGTTACAGAAGATGGATTGGTCTTCTCCCAAGTGAGTTGAATTAAGTCTTTGTACATGTAGGTGGTAGAGAATATTTAGGGCTGGATTAACCATTAAGCAAAATAATTATGTGCTTAGGACATGAAGGGAGTGGGGGCTACCACCAAAAGTTTCTATTGACAGATTTACCATGAACCTTATGATGCAAAAATACAAATGGTGCAACTGAAACAGATTCCACAAAAAGGGGCTCCCATATTAAATGAAAAAAATACATACATACATATACAGTATATAGAACATTATTATATATCATTATCCTGTATTATTTTTAATCTTGGAAATACAAGAAAATTAGAATCTGGTAACTGCCATACAGTCCACCAAGGCTCACATGATCATTTTGGTCTTGGTCATATGGGGTTCTGTTGTCCACTGACAGTGAGTGCAGCTCATATAATGCCCCTAATCTACAATTGCTCCAGGGTTGCTGTACAAATAGCTGACCCCATGCTTCTCTGTGTTTCTCTAGAGAGTAAGTTTGGGTATACAAAAAAGGTGATAATCTCCTAATTCAAGAAATTGTATACTGGTTCTTTAATGGCACTTTGTGTTTTTGTACTGGGTTGTGTGGTTCATCACAGACCCATTACTTGATAAAGTATAATTTCATTCTGAGATGAGTTCTTTGCATATAAAGTTGGTTCTTGTGGTTGGAAAAACTTCCTAATATTTGGGGAAAAATATTTAAATGTTTGGTAGGCTACCAAGCAGGACACTAACAGATTAAGAAAACTTGGTCTTGGCCCATGATACCATATGCAGCAAGAGGCATTTTAAAATCATAGAACCCAGTGGTATTTCACAAATCTTTAACCATGTATTCATGGTTACTGTAATGGAGGTTGTTATGGATCTAAATAAATAAATAAATGGTTCTTTCTGGAACTTTCATGTGGATGGGTCTTCTTGCAACCAAAAATGGTTCCCCTATGGCATCACTCTGAAGAACCACTCTGACACCTTTATTTTTAAGAGTGTATATGGCAAATAAATGAATTATCGTTCTCATAAAAGGATAAGTATATGTCTGCCTGTCAGTGTGTTCATCCAGATGATATGTCTCTTTCATTCCAATGGATAGTGCATTACAAACATTAACACTGCTTTTACAAATCCATCACCAAAATGGCATTTAAAAGAGACATATACATTGTGTAGTGCATTGCAAACGTTAACACAGAGGTCTACGTTGGTTATTTAGATTTCAGCCTATCTAAGATGGATAGCACAGCTAGTTCCAATATTGCCATTAAAATATTAGGAGTTGTTTTATATTTAAGGATAACAGATATACAAGAACATGTAACATTGTTCACAGATTGGCTCTTGCCCTGGCTTTATTTAAGACAGTTTTAGATCAGATATATGTGAATGGCTAACATTTTTCAGTTGATTTTTTGCATACATGATGCATATTGAATTCACATGTGTTTTGTGAATGGCTGAATTTCAATGCTTTTTCAGAATTGCAAATGAAATATCAAATTTCCCATTGTTCCATAAGATCAAAGAGTACAATTCTTGAAATTTGTTGTCATACACTGGAGATGCTGCCTGGAACATCACAGTGAACTCCAGGAATAGATAGAGATGAAAGATGAGGGATGCTGAGCAGGTTAGTGTTGATATATAAAGAAGAAAAAGTCTGTGGGAGATTAGATTTGGAGCATAACAGTTTAAAGGAAACATATACTGTATAGTACATTATCAATATAAACACCTCTACATCTCATGTTTTTCAATGACTTACTTTGATTGAATAGCACTTATCTCCCTCCTCGGAGATACTTGGTGGCTAAGTATAGGATATGGATATATGGAGTATACGGATTGCTGATAAATTGATGATAATTAGTATTAAGTGGAACACAGAACATAGCATACTGAGAGGATTTTACAGTCACGGCTAACAATGCCAGTGTTGGTCTGTGGTCTTCTGCCACTTTCCAATGTTTTTTAGGTGATTATTTGTGCCAAATAACACAACTGAAAGTAAGGTAGGGTCATGCCACCTCCAACATTAGATCTCGATAGTGTTGCCCTTTTAAATAGTGGCTGTTTTAAATTCTAAAAACACTATGCAATACTCAATGATATCAGTTAGTCTTTATTATTGAACCCTTTCACAAAGAAAGCAAGCAGTTTTACAGAGGAACACAAAAAAAAAAAAGACTCTAAAATGACTCAGTTTTATTGTCTTTAAAAAGAGAAACCTTTAGACATCGAGTGGAGTTTTCAGATATCCAAATATGAAGTACATACAAAACAACAAAATTATACAAGAGGCTAATGGCAATAAGAGCTAAAAAGATAGCATACCCGAACAAGGAACAGTCTAAAAAGGAGAAAAAGTAAATTATTAATCAATTTTGGTAGCCATCAATTTTCTGTAAGCAAGTTTCAGGTAAGTGTAAGCTGGAGCCTATTTCAGTAGCTTTGGGTATAAGGCAGGAAGCATCCACAGCATACTCACTGCCCTATCCATATCTACATCCTCTGAGTGAAGTAAGAGTTGCAATGTAACCTACCAAAATGGCTTTGGACAATGACAGAAAATCTAAGGTTGCATCAGAAACACATAACCTGTCTGGTAGATCTGACATTGTAGGGTTTCTGTTCTGGAATGGCAATGTTCATAAAGTCCAGCATAGTTCACTGAAACTAGTAAGATTTATTGCTTTATTTTAGTAAAATAATTCGGTCCATAGTAATTTTCCATCCCTAGTTTCTAAAGGTGTAGACACCGCTCTTAAAGAATTTAGCATTTAAAAGGCAGATCTCTAAGCCAGAAGGAGCCATTCTTTAACATTTCAGACTCCACATAACCCTGTACCATAAGCAAGCTACTCTTCCATCCATCATATACACTTTTAAGAACTACAGTATATGGCTGGATCGGCAAAACAATCTCCCTATTTTGCCCTTTGCAAACTCCTCTTGAATAAAGGCAAGGGTAGGATCTTAGACATTTAAAGTTCTCAACCCTGTTTATAATGGCTCTCCTCAGAGTTCCCATCTTGTTTAACCAAGGGAGACAGAGTACATCCACATTTAACAATTTCCAATTCATCACAGTGACATGTAATGCATCAGCCTGTGGTGGAGAGGACAGAGGCCCCATTACTGAGTTAGCTGAGATAGCTGGACTTGAAGAAGTTAATTTCCTTCTAAATCATACTTTTTGATGACTGTTCCTTCCAATACTTTGGATGTTTTTTTGGGTAGAAATGATGCCAACTATGTTTTATTTTGTGTCACAAACAGAATTAGATGTCGGTTTTGTTAGTGTGAAGCAACAAGTTAGCAAAGTATAGCAGATTCTGGTATGATGAATAATAAAAGAAATGACAGACAAGGACAGTATAGTGATGGAGTGGCTAATGTTACCACCTTGCATCACTAGGAGACTGGACTTTTATTCTGATCTGGGATTCAGGGTCAAGGTGCTGTGATGACCACTATGCTTCACTTTTATTGATTTATTTGTTACTGAATGCTGACCCTGATAAAAATCAATCACAGAGAATCGGTATAAAATTAAGACTTTTGGAATGATCAAGCAGTAAAATACCATTAAATACCTTAGCTACATTTCTTCATTTTTTTTTTTGTTTAAATAAACTTTACTGTTACAAATAATCAAATTTAATATGAGTAGGAAAACACAGCCAACACCATGTTTTATTGAATATTTGATAAATATTCAAAATTATACAGTTTACCTTAACACTGCCATCTGTATAAAAATAGAATCTGTGATGGAGCCAACACCATGTTTTATTGAATCTTATATATATATATATAAACGTCTATGCGTGGAAGTATGTGTGTCTGTCCGGCCCGGAAGTGAGAAGTGGAATCAGGCGAAGGGCTCCACCTCCGAGGATACGCAAGCGAGGCCATCACGTCAGCAAAAACAAACCTCCGAAGAGTGAGTCACTAGCTTATCTGCTATTACAGAAGCGTGACGAGCACATCTGGAAAACGGTATCCCTTTTACTTTTCCACTAGCCGCTAATACACAAGTGAGGCAAGCACGTCAACAAAATAAAACCTCCAAAGAAAGACAGTTGCTTAGCTACTAATTCACAAATGATGAGAGCACTTTGCAATATGAAACCTCCAAAGAAAGAGACACTCACTTTGCCACTAATGCACAAACGAAGTGAGCACGTCGGCAAAACGAAACCTCCTTGGAGAGAGACACCCAGAGTAGTTCCTTTCAATTACCTGACATCTCTATATTTCAATTTTTTTTCTTGACAATTTCAATAGTTTCTAGGACCCTATGCTGCTTACACAGCTAGTATTTGATAAATATTAAAAATTATATAGACTACCTTAACAATGCCATCTCTATAAAAATAGAATCTGATGACAATCTTCAGTTTTTGTTTTATATATATATATATATATATATATATATATATATATATATATATAGTAATCCCTCGTTATCGCGAGATAGGTTCCAAGGCCGGCCGCAATAACTGAATTTCCCCGAAGTAGGGACACCATATTTATTTAATTATTTAACGTGTATTTGGATGTTTTTAAACCCTCCCTGTACTGTTTACAACCCACCCTTTACTCTACTTATAACAGGGACAACTGTTAAGCATTATAAAATCAGTAGATAAATTTACAGTTACTGTATAGCGAAGTACACTTACCTATATATGACGTGATGATGGTGATAAAGATGCTGTGCAGTAAAAATTATGACGATGAAGGTGATGATGACTTTTACTGCGTAGCCGATGACTGTATTTTACATCTCTTCAGACAGCGGTGCCATTTCCTGGGGCACCTCTTGCACGGTTTCCGAAGGTGTATCCGTAGTAGTAGTAGTAGGAACTGGCTCTTTTTTGCAAGGCTGCAAAAACATTGTGATCGGCAGCTGCTGCCGCTGCTTCTTTTCCGGTCGAAGAGCAGCTTGTAGGCGGTCATGACATCATCAACCTTGTTGCAAAATTGGACCAATCGAACCATATTGTTGTCCCATTCCTGTGACCACT
The DNA here is from genome assembly GCF_016835505.1 of Polypterus senegalus. Taxonomy (NCBI): domain Eukaryota; kingdom Metazoa; phylum Chordata; class Cladistia; order Polypteriformes; family Polypteridae; genus Polypterus; species Polypterus senegalus. The sequence continues at coordinate 25,853,035 of NC_053159.1, forward strand.
CTTGCAGATCCTTAACCAGTTTGCAGCCACAGCCGCGAACGTTCTCCCTTCCTTCAACATATCCAGAAGTTTCACCTTCTCAGTGATCGTCATCATTCTTCGTTGGCGTTTAGGCTCAACACCAGCCTTGGAAGAAGGAGCACATTTGGGAGCCATTGCAAGGGGTGAAAATTGAAGAGAAGTTTAACACAAAGAAACCACAAAAAAATCACACACAGTACAGTGTAAAGTAAACTGCTCGGCGAGAAAGCTTGAAGCGAAATGGCCGCGACAGAGAGACAAGGGGAGGTGCTGTGGGATGTGGGCATCAGTCAAACCACCAATCACGGGCCCAATTAGAAAGCGGGAAGCTTTGATTTGTTGTCTCCCTCCCATGTACCAATCACAGCCCATGTTACAACGCACTTAGTTACCGAACTTGTTTTGTTGTTCTTAAACTAGGAAATACTACTACTATATTTAAAAACCAGCGAAGTCGTGAATCCGCGAAAAATGAACCGCAAAGTAGCGAGGGATTACTGTACAGTAAAGATGAGCTGTAGAATGTAATGAACAGAGAAGGTGAAGTGGCTGTTTTATTTAAAAATAAAACTTAAGGGACAGAAGATAAGACAGTGCAGGGTTGCCAGGTCCTGGAAATATTACAGGCCCAATGATAGCTGAAAACTAATCGTTCTGTGGACCAATCTAATTAATGACGCTGTTAACGACAGGGTTGGGTCCCCCTTGGAGTTTTGCCTCTGTGGACGGCTAGACAGGGACTGTGGTCCCACTCTGAGTTTTGCCTCTGTTGACGTCTGGGTTCCCCCATGAAAGTTTTGCCATTTGAGCAACCACACATACCCTCTGGAAAAAAGCATAAACGCACGGCGCCAAATCAGAAGTTTCCCAAGCATAACATTTTAAAAAATACATCACCCTTTGACAGTTACATTTAGCACCTTTCATTCATTAAGAAATCATGTGAGCTGCAGGCTGAACTTGCAGGACTGAATCCATCCTAATTATCAGACAGGCTACAGAGTCCTGATGGTAATTTCTCTCTGTGGGTAGCAGATTTTTTAAAACTGGTAATGTCTGTCAAGTACACATACGTATATATAATATATATATGTGTACCTGACAGACATTACCAGTTTTAAATATATATATATATATATATATATATATATATATATATATATATATATATATATATATATATATATATATATATATATATATATACACACACACAAACCGGATTCCAAAAAGTTGGGACACTAAACAAATTGTGAATAAAAACTGAATGCAATGATGTGGAGATGGCAAATGTCAATATTTTATTTGTAATGGAACGTAGATGACAGATCAAACGTTTGATCCGAGTAAATGTATCATTTTAAAGGAAAAATATGTTGATTCAAAATTTCACGGTGTCAACAAATCCCAAAAAAGTTGGGACAAGTAGCAATAAGAGGCTGGAAAAAGTAAATTTGAGCATAACGAAGAGCCGGAAGACCAATAAACACTAATTAGGTCAATTGGCAACATGATTGCGTATAAAAAGAGCTTCTCAGAGTGGCAGTGTCTCTCAGAAGCCAAGATGGGTAGAGGATCACCAAATCCCACAATGTTGCGCAGAAAGATAGTGGAGCAATATCAGAAAGGTGTTACCCAGCGAAAAATTGCAAATACTTTGCATCTATCATCATCAACTGTGCATAACATCATCCGAAGATTCAGAGAATCTGGAACAATCTCTGTGCATAAGGGTCAAGGCCGTAAAACCATACTGGATGCCCGTGATCTCCGGGCCCTTAAACGACACTGCACCACAAACAGGAATGCTACTGTAAAGGAAATCACAGAATGGGCTCAGGAATACTTCCAGAAACCATTGTCAGTGAACACAATCCACCATGCCATCCGCGTTGCCAGCTGAAACTCTACAGTGCAAAGAAGAAGCCATTTCTAAGCAAGATCCACAAGCTCAGGGACATTTAAAATGGAGTGTGGCAAAATGGAAGACTGTTCTGTCGTTAGACGAGTCACGATTCGAAGTTCTTTTTGGAAATCTGGGACGCCATGTCATCCGGACCAAAGAGGACAAGGACAACCCAAGTTGTTATCAACGCTCAGTTCAGAAGCCTGCATCTCTGATGGTATGGGGTTGCATTAATGCGTGTGGCATGGGCAGCTTGCATGTCTGGAAAGGCACCATCAATGCAGAAAAATATATTCAGGTTCTAGAACAACATATGCTCCCATCCAGACGTCATCTCTTTCAGGGAAGACCCTGCATTTCAACAAGATAATGCCAGACCACATTCTGCATCAATCACAACATCATGGCTGCGTAGGAGAAGGATCCGGGTACTGAAATGGCCAGTCTGCAGTCCAGATCTTTCACCTATAGAGAACATTTGGCGCATCATAAAGAGGAAGGTGCGACAAAGAAGGCCCAAGACGATTAAACAGCTAGAGGCCTGTATTAGACAAGAATGGGAGAGCATTCCTATTTCTAAACTTGAGAAACTGGTCTCCTCGGTCCCCAGACGTCTGTTGAGTGTTGTAAGAAGAAGGGGAGATGCCACACAGTGGTGAAAATGGCCTTGTCCAAACTTTTTTGGGATTTGTTGACAACATGAAATTCTGAATCAACATATTTTTCCCTTAAAATGATACATTTTCTCAGTTTAAACTTTTGTTCCGTGATTTATGTTCTATTCTGAATAAAATATTAGAAGTTGGCACCTCCACATCATTGCATTCAGTTTTATTCACGATTTGTATAGTGTCCCAACTTTTTGTAATCCGTGTTTGTGTGTGTGTGTGTATATATATATATATATATATATATATATATATATATATATATATGTGTATATGTCATACATACATACATGTCATTTCAGTCGTTTTGGCGTGTTTACTGTTCTGATACCAAAAAATTCTTCAACGGGGCTCATCAACAAAGAAACGTGGATAGTAAGATTTAGTAATATATCAGTAATAATAATACATTGCTCGACACCCAGTAACACTTTACAAAGACATTTAAAAGACAGCTCGTTAAAATAAATGTAGCAATCCATTGTCATGCTATAAGTGACAGCTTGCTCTTAAACATATACACAGGTGGTTTTTACTGGGGATAAAAAAGGAGAAAATCCACGGAAAGGTTTTGTTGTTGAACTCAAATTTCACCTCCGCCATGTGAGTCATTAAAACTATTGGAATGAAATATAGTTCTATATAAATAAATAAATAAATTTCCTATCACACCCACCCTTTCACCCCTGTACATTGGAGAGGAATCTCATTTTCACAGCAGGTGCAATTATCCTATAAAACACATAGGAGTTCTGTGCACCGTTTTTCATGGGAGATTAAAACTCATCAAATGTATTTAAAAACTTTTAGCAGCCTGTGGCATTCCTCATCTGCTGTGGTCCATTACAAAATGAACACCAGGCAGTTAAAATTGTGCACAGTTTCTTTAATAAGCCTATCAGACAGTCTTTTATAACGTTTTCATATCGAGTGTGTCTCTTAATCCCTTCTAGCAGAGGAGACACTTATTTCCACAGCTTGGTCTATGCTGTAGAAATGTGTGCCCCTGGCTTCTGCTTGTAAATTAATACTGGAATTACAAAACTGTCCACAGTTTATTTAAAGAGATTGAAGGAAGTCTTCTATATCACTTTTTGTCTACTATGTCCTTACTCATCCACTAATTAAAAAAAATCAAGCTTACACTGTCTTTTTAAGTATGTCTATGAAAATCGCTGTGAGTAGCCAGAAAAATGCTATATAAATGTAAGATATTATTATTATTATTATTTAGGTTTTTTAAAATCCAAATAAACCTGATAGGACTTCTTCCAAGATATGTGCCACTCTAGGGTACCAACAAAGTCAAACTGATTAGGAATTTTGTGATCATTTTGTTTAAAGTATATTAAACAAAAATAACTTTTCATATCTTCTCATTTCTAATTTGGCATTTCAGGATACAGTATATACTGCAAATATACATTTAAATTGTAACCGCTGATAATTATTTACTCGTGTGCTTGAGTTTTCCATAAAACAGCTTCAATATGTGCACAAAGTATAGGTGATAAAACACACAAATTCTGACATTAGCATGACTGTTGAAGGAAAAACATGTATTAGAAAGTATTCTATGGAGTTTTCATAAATTAATCATTATATACCTTTTGAGGTTTCTTGATATATTTTGTAATCAGGTTTTTAAATTTTTTTTATTTTTACTGCCACTTCACAGATCAACAATCCCCAACATGGTCACTGTCAGAATAAGTCTTTAACTTTTTCCTGTATCCATTGATACATTTTCCGGGTTTCACTACCCATCTGAAAGAGTTGGCATCATGTTGGGTGGCACTTTTAAACTGTAGTAGTATGAGCGAGTGTCAGTGTGGCAAAGCACAAGACTGGCATTTCTTTCCGTTTCATTTTTTGTCCTCTGGCCCAAGCCTGTAAATCTTTTTTGTAAATGGGTGGCTTGGATAGAGGACAGATACTAACAATTTTCAAGGCTATATTAAAACAATACTAAAAGATATTTGTGTATGTGTGTTGTAGTGCCCCATGTTGTAAGTGTTAGATCCATTGAAGAAGTCAACTTAAACAAAGAAAATGTACATTTTGCAGGTTTGTTTGAAGTGTTTTACATTATAACCATATTATTAATTGCTGCATGAATATAAATTTTTTCAAGGGATGACCTTTACTATTGTCAAAAAGACAAGCAGGCAACAGGAGGAATATGAAAGTTATTTGTTGAGTTTAGGAGACAAAGGATACTTGTAAGGACGTTCATGCCAGTGCTATTGGTGTACATTCTGGAATTTATAAAACTGCTGATATTATTTCACAAAGATGTTACTGGCCTGGTTTTATGCTGACATTAAAATGGCTATGTTTTCTGATAATTATAATCATTATTTTAATTAAAAGACTATAATTGTCAGAACAGATTCAATAAAATGTTTTAATATCTCAGTTGCTGTTTGTCGGACTCTTTAATTGACTTGTCCTACAAATGTGTATCAGTGGATATTTGGTACTTCATTTGACAAATAATATTAATTTTTCCAAGTCTCATATATTTCAGATAGATAGATAGAACTTGTCCTCTAAGGGAAAATGTGCTTCTTTTTTAACAGAGGCTGAATGAATAAATAAATTAATATTAATATAATGAAAAAACAGCCAATCCAATAACAATTGTCTAATGTTCATTCTGCAAGCAACAGTTGGCTCACAACTCTGACAAAAGCTCAGCTGTAGAAGTGAGTGTCCCTTTGAGTGGAGAGGACAATGGGACACAGTAGACTTGAAAGTGATGTAGAAGACTTTCATCAATCTTTTACCATGGATTTCAGATAATATTAGTTATCCAGGGTTCATTTTGAAAGCAGCAGACAGGTGCACACAAGCCCATGGATCTGCTCCAGCCATGGAAATGAGTGTTGCCTGTAGGGATAGGATGCAGACACATAGTGGAGAAGATTATATAGAAAACTATATCTACAACCTTTTAAAATCAATTTTACATATTTTACCTCTCCGTGTTCATTTTGTAATCAGCAGTCAGAGGGCACACATTTTACGGCTCTACAGCAGCCATGGAAAATGAGCGTCCCAACCAGTGGATGAGACATGCGTTTTCATTCCAATAGTAGTTTTAATGACTCACATGGCGGAGGTGAAATCTGAGTTCAACAAAACATTTCCCGTGGATTTTTCTCCTTTTTTATTCCCAGGAAAAACCACCTGTGTAAATGTTTAAGAGCAAGCTGTCACTTATAGCATGACAATGGATTGCTACATTTATTTTAACGAGCTGTCTTTTAAATGTCTTTGTAAAGTGTTACTGGGTGTCGAGCAATGTATTATTATTACTGATATTTTACTAAATCTTACTATCCACGTTTCTTTGTTGATGAGCCCCGTTGAAGAATTTTTTGGTAACAGAACAGTAAACACGCCAAAACGACTGAAAACACAACTGACGACTGGTATTTTTCGATATCATTTTAACAAAGTTTACTGTCCGCCCTCAATCACAGAGCACCCCAGTAAAACGTCAATAGCGTTTAATATACCTGCAGCCTTAGAACGCAGACATCAGGACATCGCTGCGTGCATGTTTACTAACAGATATGACAGCATTTTGCACGGAGCATGCGTTAAAACAAATTGATTAAGATCAGCGATTTTCAACGGTTCACATGTTTGCGTAAGATTTTTAAAGCAAACTAATTAAAAACTTCTTTGAAGAAATTTGACACAAAATAAGTCTACGACGCAGATTCTATACCATTTTATAGGATTTTATATCATTGTTTTAATAATATACATACACTATGTGTGACTATAAAGCAATACATGTATAATTTCGTGCATTTTAACCAGTTGACATCTCTCAACTTGTTAAAAAGTTGTATATAATTAATTTATATGAACCTTTACTTCAATAATATACACATTATGTTTGCATTGCGTGTGCACCTTGCTGTGTAATTATTTCAATGAACTCGTGGTATTGTCCCTATTCATACCCCACTACGCAGCTGAATTTGATCATGCATTCACACGTATAATAATAATAATATTATACTATATTATTATTATTGTTATTAATTCCTTACGTTTTATAGCGCCTTTCTTACTACTCAAAGCAATTTATAAATATAAATAAATAAAATAACAGAAAGGAAGCCCCCAGGACACAAACCAGTGATCATTTAACTGCGAGTCAGCAATCTTACTCTTACCACCACCTCTTCCTGTTAGATACGCATTATAATTTTGAGCACAACTTTTTTTATTTTATACTGTCATAAATAAATTATATCAAAAAGGTTTTTAAAAAGCCAATTTAAAGGAAAAAAGGTAAGTAATAACTATTTTCTTTTGTAAGTCAATCAAAATTGCTTAAGCCTAAAAAAAGATCGCCCTGTCAAAATAAGAGACTCTTTCCCCTTGTTGACGTGAATCATCTTTAAATTAAATGTTGCCAATAAGGAATAATAGAAATCACCGCGCTGCTTTCTAACTTTGACGAACTAAAGTTTTATTGGGTGAAAAAAATGATTATCCGTGACAGATGCACTTAATTAGTAGTGTGTACGACCCACGATTTGTGAGTTTGTGTTGTGTACGCGCGTGTGTGTGGTTTTCTGACTTTTACAATAAAAACAGACATCAGTTATTTGTGAAGCGGGAATATTACAATACAATACAGTTTATTTTTTGTATAGCCCAAAATCACACAGGAAGTGCCGCAATGGGCTTTAACAGGCCCTGCCTTTTGACAATCCCCAGCCTTGACTCTCTGAGAAGACAAGAAAAAACTTCCAATAAAAACCTTGATGGGAAAAATGGAAGAAACCACGGGAAAGGCAGTTCAAAGAGAGACCCTTTTCCAGGTAGGTTGGGCGTGCAGTGGGTGTCAAAAGTAGGGGGTCAATACAATACAATACACAGAACAGAACAATTCCTTAATACAGCATAATAATAAAAATTTTAGAAGTACGGTTTAACAGTAGATGATATGACATAATTAGGTTTGGATATTTTTAGAGTCCTGGAGACCTCATCCATCTAGCTGCCTCCCCATTTGGCCATGCCACGGCTGAAACGTTGTTCCGATGAAAGGACCCCTCTTTCCCATGATTCCTGTGATCCTCCATCAGGGATGACTTTACCATAGGCAGGCAAACAACTTGGCAGGTGGGCCGTGGTACCAATTGCCACATTTGGGTACCGAGAAAAGAAACAGAATAGGTGAGGGTTAGTATTCAAATATAATTATCATGTTACTTATGTTTTAGTGCTAATGACTAACAACAGAGATGCAGTATGTACAGTTAATCAGCAGCTCTAATCAGGATATGCTAAACTGAAATAGTGAGTCTTCAGCTGGGATTTAAAGGCTGAGACTGAAGGGCATCTCTTATGGAAGCAGGAAGACCATTCCACAGTTTAGGGGCCCTGTAACTAAAAGCTCGACCTCCCACTGTTATTTTATTAATCCTTGGAATCCTAAGCAGACCGGCATCTTGAGATCTTAATGTGCGCTCAGGTTTGTAAGTCATGATAAGTTCAGACAAGTAAGCCAGACCTTGGCCATTTAATGCTTTATATGTTAAAAGGAGGATTTTGAAATCTGCCCTAAACTTAACTGGGAGCCAGTGTAAAGATTTAAGAACTGGAGTTATGTGTTCATATTTTCTTGTTCTTGTAATAATTCTTTCAGCCGCATTTTGGATTAACTGGAGGCTGTATAGAGAACAGTTTGAACTGCCAGTGAACACCGCATTGCAGTAGTCAATCCTACTAGAGATAAATGCATGAATTAATTTCTCACAATCCTGTTTATTTAGAAAACGCCTTAATTTCCTAACATTTTTAAGATAGAAAAAACATGTTTTAGATGACTTTGTAATATGTGCTTTAAATGACATGCTAGAATCAAAGATAACTCTGAGATTGTGGGCTGATTCAGTAAAATTAATTGGGATTCCAACTGAGTTAAATGACGACAAAATATTGCTGTGATCAGCGTCATTCCCTCCAACAATTAACATCTCTGTTTTATCTGTATTTAAAGACAAGTAGTTCTCATTCATCCATTCCTTTAATTCACTAACACAACTAATTAAAGACAACATCGGAGAAACTTCATTTGAATTAAATGAAAGGTATAACTGGGTGTCATCTGCATACGAGTGAAAATTAACATTATGTTTCCTAATGTGAGATCCCAGTGGAAGCATGTAAAGTGAAAACAGTAAAGGTCCCAGTACTGAGCCCTGCGGGACACCATATTGAACTTCTGTGTATAATGATGGAGTACTGTCAGCACATTTCTGTACATACTGGAATCGATTTGATAAATCCAGAAAGCCAGACTGGAATTTCTCAAATAAATTGTAATGCGTAAGGTGTGACTGAAGCTGACTGGCGACTACTTTTTCTAGTATTTTAGAGAAATGGTAAATTTGAAATAGGCCTATAGTTATTTAGTATGTGTGGGTCTAGGTCTGACTTTTTAAGTAAAGGTTTAATGACTGACACTTTTAGTGCATCAGGTACTGTGCCATGCAGTAATGAACTATTGATAACGGTTAGAATAGGCGCTGCAAGTACATCCATTGCACTTTTTACTAGTTTTATTGGCACTGGATCTAGGGAACAAGTAGTGGGCTTCATTTTAGTAATTAAAGTTAAGACTTCCTGGTGAGTTACAGGATTAAAATTACTAAAGTGCTGAATGCAATGTGCGGCAGGGTCTGCTAAGCTAGTATTTGGCTTGTACTGTGATGCTGAGATCTGGGATCTTATATTTTTAATTTTCTCATTAGAAGTTGTGTTCAAGTGTCTGTACTACATATCTGGTGTATTTGCACTGTTGATCTGAATTGCCATTTGTTAATTTAGCCACTGT